>NW_028275166.1:30514888-30816374 GCF_013281855.1 Momordica charantia
TACAAAGTCCAAAGATTTTTTTTTTTTCTTGAGGTGTATGAGAAAGAATTCTTTTTGGATAAAAATGAGAAGTTTTAAAACAACTGAAAGAAAAAAATACAATCCAAAGCTACCATGAACATGCAGTATGCACCATAAATGACAGACAAACATGTATTCAACTGAGCCTTGAAAAACACACGTCGTTATGCTCAAAATAAAATTGATACAAAATGTAACCATAGAATACAACGAAGAGTGACACATTGGAGACTTGGGAGAAGCTCACGGAGATCAAGTAGGAAACTTATGAGAATCTCATTGAAATTGAAGATATAATACAAATTTTGGTTTGCTTAGCAAGAAAAATAAAGTACCTGCTCCTGGATTATGCTCCTTGCCTCTACAAGTTGTGCTTCTAACTCAAGTTCCCTCTCAGTAGCTTCTGAAGTAACTTCAGCTCCTTTCTGAGCATCTTGCAGCTGACCCATCCGCTCCTTCAAATTTCAAAAAACTTATTAACAAGTGTGCATCTCTGTCTAAATAAGAAGGATGTAGTATGAATAACAAATCACCTTTATAGAAGCCATCTTATTTCGAAGGCTCTCTTCAATCTTATCTCTTGCCATATGAAAGGGAAGGTCAAAAACATCCTGCAATTAAACAATGCTAGCCTTATTACCAACTCATCAATCGGGCAAAAGTGAAACCACAGGAGCATAGTTCAGCCCATACCGTCCTCCCACCAAATGGAGACTGTGCACCTTCACTCTCAACCCTTTCATTAAGAGCAAGGGGTTGCTTAGGTAGTCCATTCGGGGCATTTATGAAATCCCGCATATCAACCTGCAAGCCAATATACAACCTAAACTGAACACCCATTGGCATAGACAAGTATAGATGACAGTTACAAAAGCATAACTTAAAAACATACCACAAAGCAGACTATTTAAGAGTGAAAGTAACCAAAAAAGATGCAGGTCAAGAATTCAAAATACAAAGCAAAGACTCTACTTTTAGTGATAAGGGAGAAACAGAATCCATTGAGAAATAATAAAATATTCAGGAAATCAGTTTAAATAAGTCAAACGCATGCACAATGTCACAAACTACCATCATAGAGATCCAAAAAGTTAAGATATCCTACCAATTGACTAACAAGGTGTGGGAGTACCAGCCATACATATATAAAAGATGAATGTCTACGAGGGATTGTAATATTTCCAAAAAAATGTCAGGATCCTGAAGTTAAAGTGTAATAAAAAGTAATGTTTTTGACATCAACACCCATGCAATGTAGTGTTTGAAGAGACTCTTAGATTCTCTTGTACTCCATCTTCTAGACTTGTGAACTACCATGGCCTTCCCTCAGAGGAAATCCCCACTGGGTGTCGTGTAGCCCTTGGGTTGGAGAGAGTTAGCGGGTAAAGTGCAAATAGGAGAATCTCTTGCCATCCTAGAGGAAGGCTCAATCTTATTCAAGCAATATTACCCAACATGCATCTTCATTTCCTCTCCCATTTTTAACTACCCAAAAAAATATATTTCTTGTGTTGGAGAAAATTTTTAGAGACTTCCTACGGGAAGGGTCAGGTACCTCAAAGTGTCCCACCTTATAAATTAGAAGATAATTATAAATGGTCGGAGACCTTCCTCCTCTGTTAACAGGAAACAATACAAACTTGTATCAAGAGCACAAAAAAGCAAAAACAGCTTAAATGCCATGGGGCAAGATGTTCCAATGTCACAGACCTGCATTGATCGCAACAATGCCTTCAAATCAGCATTTTCTGACATCAATTCTTGATTTTTAACTTCATAAGCATCCACCTGACCATGAAATGTTTGCAGGATTCAGGAATATTGTAACCACTAAAAGATCACTAAAAAGTGAGGCTCACTTTCAAATATTTCTATAAGAATGTAAGTTATTCACATACTATCTTTTTATAGAAATCATTATCAGTCTTCTTGCCATTCCAAGTTCCCCGTTGCCGCCCTTCTTTCTGCTCATTTCATAAAAGCCATTACATGAAATGATCCATTATATTACAACATTAATAAATAATTAAAATATACCTGTAGCAGATTCATTATCTCCATTCCAGATCTAGATTCTTTCTTTTTCTCCATTAAAACTTGGTTTAGCCTTTCCTGCAGAGACATACAACAACTTCTCTTTTAAATAGTATTTCAACGTGAATAAAAGAAAAACTAAGCAAAAACTAATGCCCAACAGAATCCAACCCTACGACAGAAAAGCATCTCATAGATATCCCACCTGCAATTTGATGTAGTCCTTTTCTTTCTTCTTCATCTCATGTATTTGTTGAGTCCTTACTTGCTTTGGTCACATAAACAGAGAGAAAATTCCGTCATCAATACTGAGACTATCGCACAGAAACTAAAATATGTCTCGCAGAATCTAACTCCCTAACCTGATTGCCAATGACCATTCTTTGAAATTCATCCTTTTCTTGCTGTAGCTTTTCAATTTGAGCTTTGAAAGCTGCCTTAGCTTTGGTGTCCTAATGTGAAAGAAATTGCTCGGTCAATAAGAATAAGAAAAGGGAATCATAGAATTTACAAAAGTCCCAAGATTGTACTGTTCGTGTAATTGTTGCTATCTCCCTATCTTTAGCTTGTATTACTGACTCCAGCCTCTCAACTTTAGTCTCCAATCTTGATATGTCCGAAAGTAGTCTGCAGCAAGACAATAAAGGGAGATGTGGGCAAATATAAAGATAAGTTGATATGGCAGTGTTTCAAGAGCCCATGAGGCGAATTAGAATAAGACACTCCATCATACAAGTGAAAGAAAAAAACTACATAAACAATAAATGTTTCAGATCACTTCAAGTGATTGATAAATCAAGTGATTTGTTGACTGTTCGAGAATATTGTGTTCATGTTTCCTATTCTTGGGTTCTGCTAGATAAATCTTTAAGTAACTGTGAGCTTTCTGTGAGATGTTACTCCTTCGATTTCCATAGGCTGATGCCAGTTCCATTTTGTTTATCAATGAAATTGTTTCCTATTAAAATTTAAAAAAAAAAAAAGATAGAGAGAATAGGAAAGTGCTAACAATAAACATTGATACCCCTACCAAACAGCATATATTGATGAGTTTTTTAGCACAGACGTACGAATTCATTCATAATTTAACCGTTCGGTGATATCATACGCTATATGAATTCTGCAAAAGTGCTATTACCTTTGTCTCTGTTCATTAGCAGATTCCCTATACTCAATGTCACGCTGTCTCTGCTGAAGCAAGAAATATATACAATTGCAAGTCCTCGCAATTGACACCTACAGATTTCAGTGGACATATCAAACGCAAAATAATTGCTCTAAACAATGAAATGAAAAGAAAAAACAAAAAACAAAACGTGCTCATTGCCTAAAAGGTCCAAAACAAACCGGATCATTCGAGAACAGATCGAGCGAAGCTGGAAATCCAAATGTGATAAGCGTCTGGTTCAAATACTTAGCGCAGTGGTCCAAATTAGTCACATCCGCAAATGTATAGTCACTGAATCACACACAAAACCTCAACCATCAACACATTAAGCCTATACACTCGTTACACTTACATCCGCTACAAAATCGACAAAATTCCAAAAGAAATATGAGTAGTAAGCCCTAAAATGCAGAGGAAACTAACCCGACCGAGTATATAGACTGCGGAGATGGCTGCAAAAGGAAAAAGCAGAACACAAAAGAAACAGCAACAGAGTGAGACAAAAAAACGAGAACAAATGGACTGGTATTACTATTACCGGAATGTGAGAGCTGTGGAGGATCTTACTCTGAGATCAAAGTCTGTTTCCGTCGCTGCCATTGTTGAAAGCTTCTAGAGAGAGAGAGGGGAGAGAGAGAGAGAGAGAGTTACGGGACTTGTTGGGACATGGAAGAGCGAGAGGCTGGATCAGGTGGATAGATCCACTGCGGAGCGGTGGAGGAATTTAAGAGGGAATATATACGAATTTTCGAGAGTTTGAAGAGAAGGAAGCGGGTGGTAATTTTCCGTTAACGGACACCGTTTCCATTTTGTAGTTGTGAGCTATGGTTTGAAATAATCATGTGTGGTGACGTTCACTAACTTCTCCTGCACTACTTTTTTTTCCGGAATATCAAAATGAAAATCAATCAAAATAAAAATATTATTTATTATAATTTTTCTGGGATTTTTATTTAATATTTACTAAAATTATCTGATATATTATAATTGCCAGTATGTACTTTCTTAGTTTGGCTAAAGTAATATTCAGATTTATTTTATTTTACAATTACTGATAGTACATACTTTTTATTACAATAGTTTATTTACTGTTGACAAATCTTAAATTATTAAAATATTTTTTTTTGGATCAGTCATTAATATAAAATATTATTATATTTTTTCTTTACATTATTAAATTTTATTATTCTAATATTTAATGATAATGAATTATATTTTAACAAATTTATTGATATTAATTAATAATAACAATTTTAAATTAAATAATTAAAATTTTAAATATAATTTTATAATATTTTATAATAAAAATTTGTATATATTTTTATTAGGATAAAAATTATTAGTATTATAAATAAACAAAGATAAATTAAAAAGTTAGATGAGAGATAAATGAACAAGGTTGTAAAATAATTAATAAAAATGTGTGGGGCTCCAAAAATAAGGAGTAAACAATTCCCTTTTTTTACTAGTGATTCTCGAATTTGAGGTGGGTCTCAATTTATTTCATTTAAACACAATGACATTTTTATTATAATTCTTTCATTTATTTTGCAATTTAGACCCTTACATCTCAATGTTTTTCAATTATAACCTCATAGTTTAAGAATTTGAAAATTACCTATGTCAACAAAAATCTAAAGGAGGAATTGTGGTCTAGAGAGGACAGTTGTTAATTATTCCTCCACAAGCTTTTAATATATCTCTAACTTATAAAAAATAATTATTAATCGTTAAAAATTATGGTCGTATTGACATGATACGCGTTCATAAATTGAAAAAAATGAACTGTCAATAGTATAATTTTTTTCTTTTAGGTCAATAGTATAATTATTCAATATTTTTTTAATATATTTTATAATAATTATATTCTCAATTTAAGTATCTCTCATGCAATTATTGCACTAAGATTAAAGTAATGCTTATTACTACCCACTTGAAAATAAGACATCTAAGCTTTCAAATTTTTTACAACACTTTTTCTTTTTAACTCTTTTTAGCTATCCTCAACGTTTAGAAAATGTAAACAATCATACTTTTTAAAAAAATAATAATAAAAAAATTAAAACAAAATCATTCCCGAATGAATGAGAGGAAGTCAATTTGAAGTAAACATGATGAAATAAATCTCCACGTAAGTTGTTTATGATGTGAAAAATCAAAATCAAATAATTATTCATTATTAAAGTATGACATCCATCATGTATTTGTCCTCTCATGATGAATTTAAAAGAAGACGTGTCATAGAAAAAAAATCAACATGAATAAATTTTAAAATATTTTTAAGAATTGTAAGTACATTTTTAAAAATCAACACGAGCAAAACGGAGTGATTAATACATGTATTCATTTACCTGGAAGTTTAAATATCTACCATATTTTTATATTAAAAAATAATAATAATAAGTGAAACTTTTAAATTATAGGAAGAAATTAAAACCAAACAAAACCCCCCAAAAACTAAAATGGAAAATTGACAAAATTTAGATATATTTTAAACATAAGCTGACAAAACTCGAGCATTAATCAATAATAAAAAAGAAGTCTTTAAAAATAGGAAAATATTTCCCCAATAACAAGTAGACAAATGTCGGCTTTCTTTTCCTTTCTCATTTATTAACGGTTAATATCTCTTATTTTGTCTCTTCCCTCTTCTCCCTATGTTGCATCACATTTTTTTTCATTTTTCTCCGTTCCTATATATATATATATATATATATATATATATATATATATTTCAATTCAAAATTTCGCTAAAAAAATTCTAATTTACTATATATTTTTGTACATATATTTTATATTGTTTAATGTATCTCTTCAAAGAAATTTTCATTGTTAAAAAAAAAATTCTTACATTTTTTTCCTTGTCACAAACAAAACAACAAAACTTAGTATGTTTTTCACGATCCAAAGTACATTGAATAGAAAATTTTAATTTAATTTTTAAACAAATATTTATCTTTTAGTTTATCTTTTGTTTCTCATGTTTTTTACATACAAAAGGATACTTTAAATTGAAAAAAATAGACTAGACAAATGAATAAGAGAATGTAAAATAAAAATAGTTAAAAAAATAGAGATAAAATTTGTAAGGCTCCATAGAAGAGAGAAAAATGAAAAATAAGAAATTGGAGGAGATATGAAATTAAAAAAAAAAAGGACAGAGAGAGAAAATTGAAAGGAGGAAAAATATGGGATAGATATTGAAATTTGTTGATTGCATTTAGGAGCACGTGCTCTTAATTTTCAAGAGCCAAGTTTTGTTGTTAAAAATAAACAGGTAGTTGTGTCATTTGCGAGTTCGCTCCATCCGTAGCATCGATCTGGCGACGTGGCGAGTTGTGATTGGATGTTGGCTATGGACACACGTTACCATGCCGCACAGGACAAGATCTCCTCTTTCTTCGTTAAAAGAAAAATATTGATTTCTAACCTCTTTAAAATATAAATTTTTGGTCCCTGAGGTTTGAGACAGGTGTTTATCTGGTCATAAAGTTTCAAAATAAATATTTTTGGTCCTGAGGTTTGAGGTAGGTGTATATTTGGTTTCTGAAGTTTCAAAATGAACATGTTTAATCCTTAAGGTTTAAATTAGGTGTCAACTTGGTCCCTGAAGTTTTCAAATGAACACTTTTGGTCCATGAAATTTAAGAAATAGTTCTAAATGGTCCCTGATTTTTTTTACTGTTAATTAACTAATATTAAAATGACGTGACAAATAGTAATTAAATTATTTATTGTAGTTGCTAACGTGATAAATTATATTAATTAAATAATATACGTGTAGGTGATGATATTTTCTCTCTCCTATCCTCATCTATTCCTCTCTCTTTCTCCTACCCTTGTAACCACCATGTCTTTATCGCCACCGTCCGCCGTTCATATTGGACATATATTATTTTATTAATATAATTTGCCACATCACTAACTACAATAAACAATTTAATTACAATTTGCCACGTCATTTTAATATTAGTTAATAACAGTAAAAAAAATTAAGAACTATTTAGAACTATTTCTCAAATTTCATGGATAAAAAATGTTCATTTTAAAACTTCAAAGATCAAGTTAACACTTAATTTAAACCTCAAGGACCAAAAGTGTACATTATGAAACTTCAAGGGCCAATTAGACACCTACCTTAAACCTCAAGGACTAAAAGTGTTCATTTTGAAACTTTAGGAACTAAGTAGACACCTACCTCAATTTTCGGGACCAAAAATATATTTTCCCCTAAAATATATATATATTTGATTGGATCGGTAAATGGCGCCAAAAACACGTAAAAAGGAGTGAGCCATTGGGTTAAAAATAAATTTAAAAGTTAAAAAGCAGACACGTTTTTCCACTAACTGAGCGACCAAAAAGCCCAAATCTCCTTTTTTAAGTCATATCCACACAAAAAAAGAAAAAACACTATTTTACTTTCATTTTCATTTTTATCTATGTTTTTTAGATACATTTTTATCTCATTTAACATCTAATAATTTTTTAAAATATAGTCATAAATTTGAATTACATGTTCCTATTATATAAACAATTTTTGTTAAAATTTTACAAATATAGACTAAAATTACAATTTTTTCAAAAATACAAATATCCAAATAGACTGTTTTGAAAAGTATAGACACTAATGAATGAAAATATAAAAACCAAAATAAATCAAAGTCGAAAATACAAAGACCACTATAATATTTAATTTGACTTAGGAGCAAATAGTAAAATTCCAATTAAAAAATACTTATTATTACCACATTTAAGGTCAATGGTTTAATATCTCTTTCTATAATTGTCGAACTAAACAAATCAGTAGAAGGCTAGAAGCTCAATTATGAATTGTAGAAATTTTTTTGATTATCAATTTGGTCATACAGCTACGTCTGTTGGGTAAAAACTTCCAAAGAAGTGATCATTTACCAAATAGAGATATGAACCCCTCATAGCTGAGTCGTCGACCATTCTTGAAAGTTTGCATTTTGCGAATTGAATGTCGGAAGATAAAATATGGCATATCATGTGGACTAATAGAGATAGACTTGTCTCACAGCACTTACAGGTACCAAGCTTAGTGGCTTGATGATTAGCACTTAAGCTTCATAATGCATGTACGAGGGAAGGGCAGAGGATGTAGAAATGATAAGGGGTGTTTACGGATTGGTCGGTTCGATCGGGTTAAGAGAGTTTTTTGGACCAATTCGAATTTAATCTTTCAATTACGTCTTGTTTCATGTTAATTTAGCATACACTCAGTGCAGTTATAGAAACTACTAGATGTGTATAAACCAACTCAAGGCTCTTAGAGAAGGGCAGAGGATGTAGAAATGATTAGGTAAGTGTAAGTTGGAGATAAGTTGTCTAGACATATTAAAAGCCACATAAATGGAGCTGTATTGATCCTTTATTTCGGTATTTGCTGATATTTGCGCCTTTCTATATTAAGAGTGATGGTTTAAATGAAAGCCAATTTGGTGACGTTACACTCCAGGCGATGAATGCAATCACAAAGGTATAGTATAAAAGATTAAAAGTAGTAGTTGTTATCATTTTCAGGATAATGATAATTATTATATGTTGTAGTCGGTCTATTTGTAATTATTTTCGGGTGATGAGAGAATCGAAATATCCGAATTTCATGGCCAATCCAACCCAAAAATTTCAAGTGGGTCGGGTTGGATGAGAGTTCATATATCACAAAAGGCTACGAGTTGTGCGATGAGCGTAGCTAGAAGAGATAATAACAGAGGAGGAAGAAAATTGTATTCAGTAAATGAATGACCAGTGGTTTATATTAGACCAAAGGGTGGTGGCGACGAGCGGACCTGCTTCACGGCAACGAGTGATGCGTCATGGCTACGGACGACGAACATCTCTCATTTGTGGCGGCGATGAATGATTTATTTCATGGCAACAAGCAGCTCTTCTTCCTACAGCGATGAACGATCTACTTCACAACGATGAACGATGCATTTCTACAGGCGATGACGGCGACTGAGATGAAATCAATATGACAAGAGAAGAGAGATTGAGAAATCAAGATGACGAGATGGAGGACAAAACGAGAAGGAGAAGAGGCCGCTTGAGATCCCAAATTTTGAAACAAAATGAAAGTATGAAACCTTAAGATTCAAAGTAATGAAAGGTTGGGATTAAAAGTAAGTGAATGGGTGAGATTGAAAGTTGTTATATAATTATATATTTATAATATAAAACTAATATATATTTATAATTTCAGTTTGGTTCGGGTTGAATCGGTTTTTTTGTCCATCCACGAATTGAATCGAACTGCTCGGTTCACAAAACCTGCAACTCAACCCAAACCGAGATCATTGTATATAACCCAACCCAAGGGTTGGGTTCTTCGAATTCTCGATTTTTTTGAACACCCCTAGTGATATAACAGAACGGTCTCCCCTTGACTTCTATAAATATGCACTCACTCTTCTCAATCAGGTATGTTATTCTATCTCATGTCGATATATTCAGCTTGAATACAGACTGACTTGAGCTTCGAAGTATTTGTTATTTCTGTGGAGGTCTTCCCTTGCATAACTCGCTCATTTGTAACTCGTCAAAGTGGAGATTGGCCAATTTTTGATACTTCGTAGAGTTCAACATCAACAACGATAGATCAATAAATTTTTATGTGGTATCCGCTTTGTTGTCAGCATTAAAATTGATCTAGAGCGACCATAAATCTATTTTTTGAATGGCTAGCTAGATCATAGACATCAAAATCCTCATCACATAATTAAGTCAAGGTATTTCTTAGTGTAGATAGGGTAGTCCATAGTGTTGTAAATTATATAATTTGCAATATGCTATTTCCTCTCGTAATTGTATTTGGTCAGAATCGTTCATTTGGTAGATTTCCAACTTAAAATAAATAGTTTTAGATTTCTAGTATCTTCGAAGTGAATGCATCTTCCATCACAAAATAATAATAATAATAATAACAACAACACTATTAACAAGGTGTACTAACTATAATTAGAGTTGAAAACTAAATGCAATAATTAAAACTTTTGGAAATTAAAGTACGGTAAAGATACTTGTATTGAATTGGATGAACTTAAATTGTAATCGAACATAAATCCAAATCAAAGGAAAAAGAAGAAGAAAATTATTTAGTTCTGAATTTTATTTGGTAGAGCTTTTATTGCAAATCTTGCGAGTATGATTGCTCCACGTCGAAGCATGCTAGAATTCTCCGCGTTTTGGACCTCGCATGGTTGTCGTTTCCTTAAACGGCATAAAATAACAATAACAATAATAAATAAATAAAGCAAAAACAAAAAATGGAATTATAAAAGTTTGGACCCAAAATTATTTAATCCTTTTTTTCCTTCTAGATTTAGCGTTTCTTGTTTTATAGCGATTAGCGAGCTTGGGATCTCTTTTCTTGTTTTATAAATATATATATATATCTTTTCTTGAAAACGTAACTGAATTAAACATTTTTAATAAATATTTTGGACATAATTAATTTCTTAAATTACTTTTGATGGTCGAAAATTTTAAAAAGTGTTACGTCTCTTTCAAATTTTAACCTAACTCGACTTAATTTTATAAAAATACTTTTGGTTGTTCATAACTATTCATACATTAAACGTCTAATGCTTCATCTAAAAATATCTTAAGGAGTCGTTTGTTTTTTAGAATGTAAATGCTTGGCATCTACTGATGTCTGGAATTTCAAATGTCCGACATTTTCAGATAACTATGTTTGTTTCGTAGGAAAATTTATTAAGGATGTTCGAGAATATTTGGATAGTCAAGTTTGTTTTGTAGGATTTGTTATTGGAAATGTGTTAAATTTATAGAATGCTCCAAAAATGCATTCACAAATACTCATATAATTTATAAATTCATTTAATATAATAGGTTTATTTGAATTAATTTAATATTTTGTTTTTTTATATGTTGTTTTGTAGAGCAAATTAATTCCTATTAATTCAATATATATTCCATTTTCAATTTTAATATTTTCAAAAAAGACAATCATATAATTGGTATTATATTGGGTAAAATTTATTTATCTTACTGTCATATTATATTTTTTTAAGAGTAAAAATATTGCAGATATATTGGTCGTAAAAAAAATTGTTGCTTTAAAATTATACATTTATGATAATAAATATTATTAATAATATAATTCCTTCCAAATATTAAAAATAAATTGAGATATTATATAATTTAATTGCAATTTATTTTATATGTAAATGTCATGTACAAATATATTTAATTGCATAAAATTGCTTATTAAACAATGAGTTCATTAATTTATTTAAATTAAAAATTTAAAAATAAAATAAATAAATTTTGGGAAAAAATAAAGAAAGCTAATGAAAGAAAATATATGGAAAAAAATGAAGGGTAAAAAATGTAAAAGAGTGGATGTCCCAATATGAAAATCTTGGATATCCACGTTTTAAAAGGGCTTAAACCACTGTTATTAGATAATATAATATACAGTTACTAAACTTCGTTTTTCATTGATAAAAATATATAGTCTATGTTTTTAACTTTAAACTCCCAGGATTTCAACTTTTGCAGTTACTAAACTTTATTGCGGTCAGTAATAGGTGACATAACCACTTGAGCTATACTCGGTCAATTATTCTATTCATTAGGTAACTTGAATAAGTTAATTTAATTATATTAATTATTAGATATTAATCGTACTAAAAAAGGGAAATTATTAGAGATTGATTTTCGACATTTCATTCATTAGTTAGTGGTTACATTTTAAATGCCATTTTAGAAAGCGACCCCACGAACAAATTATGTTGAAATTGGAGTTTGCATTGTATTGGATGAGATTTATTTCGTTGGTTCTTTTTTAATATAAATGGTGATAGGGTGGGTTTTGTTCCAACGAGTACGGGTTACGTCAAGGTGACCCGCTCTCATCGTATTTCATCGTATTTCTTGTTATTATGTGCTTGGGAGTTTTTTAGCATGCCGTATCGGGTCGAGTCCAAGCATCTTATTTCGTGGCTTCCTTTGTCGAGAATTGACCTTCTGGTCTCTCGCCTATTTTTTGTTGATGATAGCTTATTATTTTTAAGGCCTCTCGAAGTGAAAGCCAGATGATTTTGGATCTTTTATCTTTGTATGATCAGACGCAAGACAAATAATAAATTTTGATAAGTCTTTTGTATTCATTAGTATTAATACTCCTAAGGTTTTACGGGAACCTTGTCATCATCAGTATCTTGACTTTCTTACTTTTATCCCGCAGAATAAATGGGGTCGTTTGACTTTTGTGAAGGACAAAAAACTTCAAGGGATGGAAAGGGAAAACTCTTATCTATCAGTCGGAAGGAAATTATCCTGAAGTATGTGATTCGGGCTATTTCATGTTATACGATGAATTATTTTAAGCTTTCGAAAATTCTTCTCCATGAAGCTCATACGATTATGAGTTGGCTATGGTAGGGCGAGCTGGATGAGGACCGTAAAATATACTGGGTCAGTTGGAAACACATGTGCTTGCCTAAAGGTCTTGGGAGCTTGGACTTCCCGAGACTTAGGCCATTTCAATCAAGTTTTATTGCCTAAACAATGTTGGGTGACTTTTTCACGATCCATCCTCTCTCCTAGCACGTGTGGTGACGTGTAATATTTTCGAGATTGTGATTTCATGGAGACTAATGTGGAATCAAATGCTATCTTATATTTGGCACATCCTCATGTGGGGTTGTGACCTTCTGCTGCAATATGGTCTTTAGTGACGAATGGATTCCGGGGAGAATATTCCAATTTAGTTTATTTACCTCCTCACACATTGGAGTTTCAAATTTCCCCATTTCTCGTTGAACTAAGCACAAACAAGAAAAAAACCAACTCCAGTGATCAATATTCTTATGGGAGATCAAGAATCCCATTAGAAAAATACTATCTTTTAAAATTCTAATCATTCCTTGATGTTCTATAGCCAAATACTAACAATATATGTTATTATATAAAATTCGATTAAATCTTCGTTTCCTTGAAAAATATATAATAATTTACAATAAGGTATATGCAAAGGGTAAATAAAATATATTATTTACTAGAAGAAATTAAAAGCAATGAATTAAAGTATATATCATCGACTAAAATATTATAGGTTCTTTATCGGAATCCCATCCAACATTTTGTTGAACTAAGAAAGCAATTAAATTTTTTGAAATTAAGATCAAACATAAAATCAAAACGAAAAAAGTCTATTTATTGTCATAATCCTCAATCTTGAGTCGAGACAATAATCTCTCCATTTCCAACCCAGACTTTTAATCAAACCGGTTAATCCTCATCCTATTCAAGTTGGGCCTTCATCAAATAATGTCTCTACAAATAAAGAGAAAAAATGTCATATTATTCAACGAGAGCTATATTCAATTCAATCGGAATAAAAAATAAAAAGTACATTGAAAAATATATTTTTTTAATAAAAAAACGATTCCATAAATCTCAACTCCAATACACGGTCGAACTAAAAAAAATCCCACTTTCTTGGTTAGTTTCTTTCGGACATTTTGTTGCCTCAAAAGGGAATTTACTTTCTTACTTTTTTTTTTTAATTTTTTAATTTTATTTATGTTTCTTAATCTTGACTATTAATGCCAACATAGACAAGACTTGAACTTAAACTTTCCGTAAAAAAAAGGAAAAAAAAAGGAAAAAGGAAAAAAAAACTTAACTTCACTTAACTTAACCATAGTTCAATATATGGTGTTAGGTGGGTTTGACTCTTCAGGTTTGGTAAGCGACTCAGTTGGTTCACGAACGCGATCTCTCAATAAACCCACCAATCTCTCTCTCTCTCTCTCTCTCTACAGCCAACAACCGAGGGAGAGAAGGAAGGAAAGTTCATCGTCCTTCCTCAGCTTCTCCGGCCACAGTTTCGCCGTCAGTGTGTAGCTTCTTTCATTTTCTTGCCGGAATCCGGTGCTCTTCACCTCGCTGTCATCATCTCGTCTCCCGGATTCCGCAGGTTATTTCCATTTTTTGTTTGTTTTCGTCCGTTCCCGGTGCTGCTTAGGCCGTATGCAATCGGAATCCAGGTCGATGAAGGTCTCTCCGTTGGAGCTTATGTCGGAGATAGTCAGGAAGGCGATGGATCCGTCGCAGGAATCGTCCGAGTCGGTTAAGGAAGTTGCTGCTCTAATATTGGAGAACAGAGAGTTCGTCATGATCTTGACTACCTCGCTCGCGGTCCTGATCGGCTGCGTTGTGGTTCTTGTTTGGAAGAGATCCAGCGGTCAGAAGACTAAACCGTTCGAGCCACCTAAGCAGTTGATTGTCAAAGAGCTGGAGCCTGAAGTCGACGATGGCAAGAAGAAGGTCACTGTCTTTTTCGGCACGCAGACTGGCACCGCTGAAGGTTTTGCAAAGGTGTGCTTGTAGAAACACGTGTTCGTACACGGATTTTGAATCTTTTCACGCTTTGGATTGAGTTGTTAAGCTACAGACGATTGTTGATTTTTTTTTTATCTGATTTTGGTAATTAGGCTCTATCTGAGGAGGCAAAAGCTCGATATGAGAAGGCGACTTTTAGAGTGGTTGATTTGGTATGCATGACACGTATATTTCTGTCAGTGTTCGACTGGCATTTCCGAGATTCTGATTGGCTCATATTTAGACGTTGCCTATTCTGGAACTGAACTTTTCCGCAGGATGACTATGCAGCCGATGATGATGAGTACGAGGAGAAGTTGAAAAAAGAAACTTTAGCTATTTTCTTCTTGGCTACGTGAGTTTCAACGCACTTTTTCTGTCGTTTGTGTTTTTTTTTTTACTTCTCTTGGAATCTTCCGTTAGGCTTTTTGAGTTTTTCTTTGTTTATAAATTTTCGCGCATGCAGGTATGGGGATGGTGAGCCAACGGATAATGCGGCAAGGTTCTATAAATGGTTTTCTGAGGTATCTTCTTTCCCTCGCTCAACTGTTCTACTTGTCAAAGCTTGATTCAGTTACATGTGTTTGTCTTCTAGACATATAATTGATTTTACTTTATGTGATGTGCCATTGTGCATCAGGGGAAGGAGAAGGGAGATTGGCTTTCGAATCTTCAGTATGCCGTATTTGGCCTTGGTAACCGGCAATATGAGCATTTCAATAAGGTTCAATAACATGAAGATGTTCAATTTTTGTATCCATGTTAATGAATTTGGAGGCTCACACTTGATTCGTTTTTGTGCGGTTGAAACAGATTGCAAAAGTGGTGGATGAACAGCTTGCTGAGCAGGGTAAATTATTATTTTATTTCCATTAACTTCCTCTTGTTGAAATGCTATGCAATTCATTTTTACTTCTTTATTTCTAATAAGATTGTCATATGGACAATGATTCTCTAATCTTAAATACAAAACGTGCACATGAGGGCTGTTTGACCTCCAATTTTACATAGTTAAGCATGCACTTCTGCAGAAGGCTTGTTAAAGTAAAGAAAACATCTCAGGAAAAAAATGTAGAAATATAACCACCATGGTTTGACCTAGTGGTCATTGGGGCCTATGAAAAGGTAAAGAGACTTACGAAGAATGAGTTCAAATCTCATGGTAGCTACATACCTAGAAAATTAAAATCTTATAAATTTCTTGACAACCAAATGTTGTAGGGTCAGACCATTGTCGTGTGAGATTAGTGAGCACGAGTTGGCCTTGTAGTGAAAGACAAACATTAATAGAAGCATCCAAGTAGTTGGTTATTAATGTCTCTCATTAAATCCTCTTCGAACTGAAGCTCTTTCTTGAATACTATGGTTACTTTTGACTTGAAGAACACTCATCTCCTAGGGTGGAAATTGTGGTAGAACTAGGTGATATAATTGCTATTAGAGTTTTGAAGGTCTATGAGAAGATAGATCAATTTAGATGTGGGCCTATTAGACATTTAGAAGAATGACACCATATTAGGAGATAAAGAACTTTTTAGCGAGTACATTAATTTAGATGCGAGTCTATTAGAACAACGTTACCATATTAGGGAACAAAGGACTTTTAGTGAGTACTTCAGAGATATATGATAAATAGAAGTTACAAGAGAATATGACAAACAGGACATTTCTTTTTTTGAATTTTAATAAAAATAATGTCTAACTATAACTAGTCTGAACAAAACTGCAGCATCATATAATGTGAAAGTTGGTGGATGCCTAATTACACTGGAAGTATTGCACATGGTGATATTTGGAGCTCTCTACTCTTTATGAACGAGCAACATGATATATTATGTGTATTTGCAGGTGGAAAGCGTCTTGTCTCAGTGGGTCTAGGAGATGACGATCAGTGCATTGAGGATGATTTCACTGCTTGGTATTAGGAACATTGATATGGACTATTATATCATAGTAGTAGATATTCTCTTTATCCTGTTTTTATTCATGGAGAATGACCTTTGTCTGTTCATTGATTCCTGTTATCTTAGGCGTGAAGCATTATGGCCTGAGCTCGACAAGTTACTTCGAGATGAGGACGACTCTACAACTGTTTCTACCCCATATACTGCTGCTGTATTGGAGTATAGGGTTGTATTCTACGATGCTGCAGATGTACCAGGAGAGGACAAGAGATGGGCTTTTGCAAATGGTCATGCTGTTTATGATGCTCAACATCCATGCAGGTACTTTAGAATTGAATACTACAGATTTGACTTTGCTACTGTATCTTGCTCCCTCACAGTAATGGTATTACTGTCTGAAGGGCTAATGTGGCCGTGAGAAAGGAACTTCATACTCCTGCATCAGACAGGTCCTGCATCCATCTGGAGTTTGATATTTCTGGCACTGGGCTGACGTAAGTAATCTTGCTTGATATTTATTTTTTCTTTCTAAAATATTTATATTATTTCCCTAAAACTAATGCCTATAATTATGATTTATTGGTAGCTAACATAAAAGAAGAATACTAGTAATAGTATGAGATAATACATAGTCAATGACTCAATGTTGACTTTAATATGTTGTTTTTCTCATCAGATACGAAACAGGAGATCATGTGGGTGTTTTATGTGACAATTTGGAGGAAACTGTAGAGGAGGCTATTCGTTTAATTGGTCTGTCACCTGAAACATATTTCTCTATTCATACTGATAATGAAGATGGCTCACCGTTAAGTGGAAGCTCATTGCCACCACCTTTTGCACCTTGCACTTTAAGGACTGCATTGACTCAATATGCTGACCTTTTAAGTTCACCCAAGAAGGTTTTGATTTGGAGCTCTTGCTTTATGATTTTTAATTATTATTGTTCTTTCCTTTTTTCTTCTTAATTTTTCCATTTTGCAGTCTGCCTTGGTTGCTCTAGCTGCTCATGCTTCTGATCCAGCAGAAGCTGATCGATTGAGGCATCTTTCATCACCTGCTGGAAAGGTACCGTACTAGTAGATTGACTGTGTAACAATCTTCTATAGTACTTATTCTTTTAGATGTGTTACATTTTTCAACTCAAATAGGATGAGTATGCTCAATGGATAACTGCCAGTCAGAGAAGTCTCCTTGAAGTTATGGCTGAATTTCCATCTGCAAGGCCACCCATCGGTGTCTTTTTTGCAGCAGTTGCCCCACGCTTGCAGCCTAGATATTACTCTATATCATCTTCTCCAAGGTACAAATTTTGAGGCTCTCAGATCTTTATCACTGCTTAAGTTAAATGATAGACGGCTGTAAGTAACTCCAAATGATTGGAAAATAAAGTGAAATAAGGTTTTTTGAGGTACCAGTCTACCAGGCAAGTTTCTGGTAGCCATTAGGTTCTGAAAATTGTTGTTTAGATGAAGCTAGCTTGGTTCCTTGTATCACCATTGTTTAAAATTGAAAAGAAAAACAGGACAAAAAATAGGCAAACATGATCGGTGTTTGAAGTTGTCTGTTTAAAACTTTTAAGATTGCATTGTTTTTAGTTGTGTTTTTTATATAGATTGATATGAATGAAAGGCCATGATTAAAGATCACTCATGGTGAAACTCATGATAAGTCATCTATTTATGCGATGAAAACTGAAATAAGTGGTATTTATTGTTTGCATAAAATAGTTCCGTAGATATTGGAAATATATAGGCATTTGGGAGCTGGAAAATTTTGTAGAAATTAGATTTGATTATTTTTACTTAAAGATGCTGCAATACTTGAGCATGAGATAAATTGTTATCAAGTTTGGGACTATTTTCCATTTTGATATATATATTCCCTTTCCTTTCGTGTGCATTTAATTTCTATCGAACATTCTGGAAATATTATCACAGGATGGCTCCGTCTAGAATTCATGTAACTTGTGCATTGGTCTATGACAAAACACCAACAGGAAGAATTCACAAAGGTGTATGTTCCACTTGGATGAAGGTACTATGGTCAGGTTTCTTATTAATTTTAATATGAATTTAAGTGATGAAAGATCACTACGTATGTGTAGCGCATATATGGGGTAAGGGATATAGTTCTGATAATTATTCTGCGCAGAATGCTGTTCCACTAGAGGAGAGCCAAGCATGCAGTTGGGCGCCCATCTACGTGAGGCAATCTAACTTCAAACTTCCCACGGATTCTAAAGTGCCCATTATCATGATTGGTCCTGGAACGGGATTGGCTCCATTCAGGGGGTTCTTGCAGGTTTCTATGATTGCACTTGTTCTTATATACTGAATTGATCTTCATGCTACAACTGTTAATTTGTATGAGCCAACTATTACATTTTGGTTTATATTTGTAGGAAAGGTTAGCTCTGAAAGAAGCTGGTGAAGAATTAGGACATTCCATACTGTTTTTTGGATGCAGGAACAGGAAAATGGTGAGTGGTGCGCTCTAATTGGTTGTAAGACTGCTCCACCATTGTATTGGGTTCATAGTGAATGCTATCTATACTTTGGCATGAGTTTATATAAACTGAGTATTGTCTTCAGGATTACATCTATGAGGATGAGCTGAACAACTTTGTTGAAACTGGTGCACTTTCTGAGCTGATTCTTGCTTTCTCACGCGAGGGGCCGACTAAGGAATATGTGCAGCATAAAATGGTTGAAAAGGTGAAACTTTGAAACCCTCTCCCATCTTCTTCAACAGAACGAGTTTTCTGTCAATTCTGCTGTTGGAGCCAAATGATAAAACAAACTTCTCGTTTCTTTTGCAGGCTGCGGATATCTGGAATCTATTATCTCAGGGAGCTTACATTTATGTTTGTGGTGATGCTAAGGGCATGGCTAGAGATGTCCACCGGACTCTTCATAACATTGTGCAAGAACAGGTTTCTTCATTACAACTCATCTTTATTCTCTGTTTAGTGATTTGATCGAACATAACCTAGAAACTGTCTTGTATCGGGTAAAAATGCAGTAACAAAAAATCTAGTACTACCAGTACATACTCCATTAATATTCAGCGACATAATTAATAAAATGTGCTACTGTAGTACATGATATTTTTCTTCCCTTCTCCAACTTATTTGTTCCCCTTGTGGACACTTGTTTAATTAAGCATATAGAAGAACTTAACGGTTACTGAAATTGCTCTTTTTCTGGCATTGGCATCGAAATCGTCGTGGTTCCATTTTTAGATGTGCACTTCCAACTTTCTAATCAACTATACTTGCGTCGTCTATTTTTCAGGGATCTCTTGACAGCTCAAAGGCTGAGAGCATGGTTAAAAATCTTCAAATGAGTGGCAGGTATCTCCGTGATGTGTGGTAAAAAAATTTACATTCGTGCAAGCTTTGGAAGGGTTGAGAAATATGGGGAAAAAAGTAATTATCTTTGTCAACTAAATGAATTTCTTTATTAAAAAAAGAAAAAGATAAAAGAAGGCTGCGCCTTCCAGTGCTTATTTGAAGGGTAAGTTTGGATAAGCTGCTGCTCATTTTTATGGCAGATAGGTCTGTGATTCTTTATCAACTCTCGCCTTTATACAAAAGGATTCTTTGGTTCTTGTAATTTATAGACATAATAAGTATGATGATGATGAGTAGGAAAATAGTTCATGGACTCCTGATTTCCCCTGTAAGAGCCAACAAAGATGGTTCAAAATATTGACACAGACTCCTGTAATTGTCACCTTATTATATATAGTTTTATATATTAAGGTTTAATTTGGTCCTGCATAATAATGTTCCTAAAAAAAACCATTTCCCTCCTTTCGAAATATCTGTTCTTATTTTTTTGGAGCGTCTCGGGTCAGCTTAATATGTTTACTAAGTTTATGGGATAGTTACTTGATCCTATAATGTTTGATGTTTAATTTGTAGGAATTTGATATCAATGGGATCTTTCAAATGTTACGATTACATTGTCTTTATGAGTTTGGTCGGTGCATTTTATTTTTCTTGTTGATTCTTTAACATAGTTTGTAGAGCAATGATCGTGCGGTGGTTTTAGTACTTGCTGAATTATGATCAGTCAGTTTTTAGAATAAATTATTTGTGATACGCATAATGAAAATGGTGAGTATGTTGAACTAAATCGATTAAGACATATTTTCAACTAAAATGTTGGTTTGAATCTTTACTGTTAATATTTTTTTATACTATATCAAATATTTACACATTTGAACTGTTATAACAATTTATTAGAATTTTATGATATTTAACAAAGAATTAAATTAGATTTAGACTTATTTTAGTTAAGTAATTATATTTTAAATTATCATATTTTATTTCTTGATCTCTCTCTCTATGTTCAAAATTTTAAACTAGGAGTACTTGTAGATGAATACAATTAAAAAAGTCGCCTTTCAAAAACAAAAAAAAAAGGGGCAAAGAAAAGATAAAAGCTCAATTATACGTTTATGTGAAACTTTCAAAAAGCCCCCCATAATTGCAACTCGTTGTACTCTAAAAACAAATCATTTAATCACAATTCTTGTAGAAAGAAAAAGCATATTTTCTTCTATTGTGAGTGTGACGTGGATATATAGAATTTATTGTCAAATCTCAACCCCATACTTTGACTTTAATTATTATTATTATTTTAATCTTTTTGTGAAATGATTTAGTTTTTGGATCTTCGTGTAAGAGACGACAATACAAAAGGGAACACGTGATGGCTTTATTAGCATCACAAAAGCATTCCACAAAGCTCCCAATAAAAAAGGAAAAAAATAAATAAAGAAGAAAATCCTCCAAACTTGACATTGACAAGCGCACTGCCACATGATTTTGAAGTAGAAGGAGAGGGTATTTATGAGTAGGATTATTGTAGGACTTTTTAGGGTTTTTCTCTTGCCAATTATGACCCTTTTTGGAAAAAAAAAAGTGGTAGTTTTGGCTATAATTATTGACATTTTGTTAACAAACAAAAGAAACATGTCTATGAAGTTGTTTATATTTGTTGGAATATATTTGTTGGGAAAGCATGATCAAGTTAAATACAAAATCCTAGCCAAATAGATTAAACCTAGAATATTGTATCATATAGGAGCTAGTTAGATAATCTCGAGGTGGCACAAATTATCGTCTCTCTCATGTCTTATTGTGAGATGTTATCTTAAATCTTTTAGTATATGAATCACATGCTTGATCTCATGAGGATCGGAGTGTGCGAGATATTAACTCCATCGTTAATTATTGCTTTCTAGGGAGTATTTGATCAATAGAGAATTATTTCTTCACACCCTTGTTTTGTCAATTGACCAGAAAAAAAAATGTTGGATCATATACAAATAGTGAGTTGAATAATGATTGAAGTTAGAGCATGGAAAAGTTGACAAATTTGATTGACACTAAAACTAATATGTGGTAATTTTGATTTAGAGTAGAATATTGAAGAGAGCCATATTTGATATTAAATAGGAGGGTAAGTTGGGTAGATGGTCATTGGATAAGGACATTAAATGCACATGATGCTCATATCCTTTCCATTTTAACAGGTCGAAAATTTCTTTAAAGAAAATTTAAAACTAAATCCAAAAGTCTTTCGAAGAAAAAAAAAAAAAAGTCTAAATCCATAAATAAAACGGTTTATAAAATTTGAAAATTTGCTATTATCAAACCCTAAACAAAAACTTAATTTGAGAAACCAAAATCAAGGACCTAGTTTCGGTTTGTATGAGGGCTTTATAGGCTTTTTGACATGTAATGGATGAACATGGATAGGATATTTGGCAAAGTAGGTTTATAGGCTTGTGACAGGCTATCGCCTCGTAATCTACACTAACAAATTTAGGGATGATTCTATGTAAACCGTTGATGCAATTTTTGGAGAACCCGATTGGATCGAAGGTTTGGTTTAAGCGAATCAAGCAATCAAGCAAATCAACTGTCAAGTGACTAAAAAGATGTCGTGTCCTAGCTGAGAGAAGACTAGGCTTGCAAGGAATGAATGATTGAGAAAAATAACATTGGTGTGGTGTACGCTTACCATACTTCAATGCTTAATGCTTAAGTTAGTTGGTGAATTTAAGTGGAGAAAAAGTAAGATGTGTTGTTTCAGTTTGACTTACCTTGAAAAATTGTCCTTCTTCTCTCTAGACTCTAGTTATAGGATTGGTTTCTTCAGGGATGACCACGCAGTTTGTAGTATGGGCCTCTGGGACTGGGTCACGTATGGGCTTTGGTTGCACAGACGTGTAGGTCGCGCAAGCACTGGGCTGTGAAGACGCAGACCGAGCATTGAGCCTCACAAGCCACGCTGCCCTGCGCAACATAAACTATATTAAGAAATCATCATGCATATTAAGTTTTCAAATTTCATATATTTATCTTTTGACTCAACGTTATTAACTGAGGAGACTTTGCTTTTTTTGGTAAAGGACGAGGGAAACTGGATTCTAGAGATGTTGTGTGGTGGAAATTAAAAAGTGGTCCATATATGAAATTGTTTAGGTCGAGTGGTTAACTAAAAAGCTAGAACAAAATAACGTAGGGAACCCATATTAATAATGAAAACAACATGACAAGTCGACCCATAAATTCAACTTGTGGGGTAACGTTATAGAGCTAATACCTAATAGAACTACATATTTCAAACTTGAAATGGACAAGTAGTTTTAAGAGTGAAATAAAAAAACCCTTAAAATATATTTTCAAAATTTGGCAAGGTTGAATAAAATGCAAAACACAAAGGGGGAGCAAGGAGATGAAATCACTATTTTTCTAAAAAAGTTGAATTTAAAAACACACCAAAAACACATGGACAATTTATTTTAGTATAGCATAAAGAAAATAAGAACAAATAAAAATTTAAAATTCATAGTACTTAATAGGATTAAATATGAAAAAAGAAAAAGAAAAAAAAAACAAGTACCAAAGTGAGACAAAACTAAAGAACTGTTTCAATTTCCACCAAATGTGCTGCAAACAAAAGAGGCTTCACATTACTATGCACTTTGCCAATACTTATTAACACCACATGTGTATCTACTTTTGTATTTATTTGCCTATCAATAATGTTGGTTTTCATTAAAAAATAATTATAGTTAAATTAAAAATTTGTTTTTCAAACTTCAAAATTGTGGCTAATAAATCCCCTAATATAATAAAATGTCTAACAGATTTTTAACTAATTTGTATCTAATAATAGACGTCAAAATTTGAATTTTATGTCTCATGAATTTCTACTCCCTTTTTAAAGTTCAAGATCTTATTCAACACAACTCACCAAATTTAAGAGCTAAACTTGTAATTAAAAAAAAAAAACTAGTTCAATCTAATTTTCTTAATATATATATATTCTTCATTGTTCTTATACATGTTTCTTTTTTCTTTCAAATCCTTGCTTAAGTAACAACTACTCTTATATTTTTTCATGAAGGTAAGGTCCGATCTACAACAAGGACCGATTTGAAGAAGTCTAGAAGACCTAACGATTTTTCTAAGTTGTGCATACCCGAGCTAAAGGATCCCGACCTACAAGTTTGACAATTTGTAACCGTCTAACCTCCTGTCGGAACGGTTATAATTGACTTATCCCCCACTCTGCCTATAAAAGCACCACTCATATGATTCTAGTACGCAATTATGTTTGATACGTTCTCCCCTAATTTATCCAAGAAACGACGGAGTTGTACAAAATTCAATATCAATGAAATAGATTTAGAAACTTTAAAACCATGAGAACTAAATTAGAATAACGAGGAAAGAACGAAATTTGAGATTAAAAAAAAACATTGAAACTTTCAAAAAGAAAAAAAAAAAAAAGGAAAAGAAAAGAAAAAATGAGGTAGGATTTAGGAATAGGATTGGGGAGGGAGCATGTAATTCGTAAAGGTCAAAGAACGAGCCGTTCGGCGACCGCAACGGGGCTATCGCATCATCTCCTCTCATGCATTTCAATTTAATTAATTAATTAATCTTTTCATTAATTAATTTTGCTTTTACTTCACGCACTTTGCCACAAATCCCAACAACCTTTTTTACTACTAATAATATTATTATTCAAATTAGTAACAGCTACGCCCTACACAACCTCTCATTTTCTTATTAATTTAATTAAATTTAGCTGCACTTTAATTAATTAATTAACCTTTTTTTTTTGGTTCAATGAAAGGACATTTTAACTTCCAACTCCAGGGAGATAAATAATGCTTATTCAGTTAAGCTATTCTTGTGCCAGTACATGAACAAAATTAATTTTTTCTTTTTTTTTTTAATTTCTTATTAGTTCAACGAACATGGGAGAATTTTGTTCGATCTTTTGGTTGAGGATAGAGGTTCGGTTAGTTCATATAGTGAATGAACTACTATCACATCGGAATGAGAAATATTATATTAACAAAACTTCAAACGAAATTAATCGGTGTGGCCCTATGTCAAATATGCTAGTAAACCTTTTCTTTCAAGGGTCTATTCACATGAATCTTCATGGATATATACAGTCATATGGGTAAGCTAATTCTAGTTTTTTTTTCCTATTTATTTTAATTTATTTTATTATTATTATTTTTTTAAAGAAGTTTGTTAGTGGAAAAAAAAAAAAAACATTGGAAGGGACTTGTGTTTCAATTCTTCTTCAAATTTTTGGAGGAATGTTACACATAATTAATTTGAGTTACGACTAAGTTTGAATATTCTTAATTATATGATATATTTTTTTGTGAATATTAATTTTTTACTCATATGTTGGTTTTGATTGAATTTAAACATTTTTGTGTTTGATGTACTTTTTTTTTGTTTGCTTAATTTGGTTGGATCTAAGTGTGTTTTTTTATAGCTAGGTTTGAGCGTTTTTGTGATTAGATTTTAATCTTTAGCTGGCCAGCAAAATTTAGGTGATTAATTGTATTTTTAAGACAATTTTTAAAACTTGGTTCTTAATTAATTTTAGTATTAAATTAATTTAGCTAGAGACAGCCTCTTTTGCATTCACAAGCAAACATGCTCTTTCACCCTCCCTATTTATATATATTATACAATATAATATGACTATTTAGCTGTCACATGTTAAGGGTTTTTATTTTTTTTTAATATAATAATTGTAAGGATGAGTTATGTTGGAGTCCAATTAATTAACTATTTTTTTAATAAATGAATTTTATATTAATTTATTGATTGATTTTTAAATATGTAATACTCCTTGCGATGAGTACCAACATGAATATAACTCAAACTGGTAAGTATTATTTACCTTCTTTAAAGGCTGGACCACCACTTTTACGCATCTAATAAATATTAATATTTTATTTTGATATGATTCGCTTCCCTTTCATGAATTTAATATTGTTTTAAAAAATGTCACAAATTTTCAACTTTTTCAAATATACGATGAATGTAATTTCTTAGTGTGTTTTAATTTTACATTATTACGTTTGAGTTTGAATTCTATCGAACTATTTTGTGATATTTTAAACTTTAGGTTATCTTTAAAAATGCATTTTTATTTTATACTATTTTTATACACTTTTTCGTTCTTTTCAAAAGTTAGACGATAATCTAGTATACTAAAATAAATAAATAAATAAAATATATATATATGTGTGTTTTTTAGTACAATAATAGAAAATATATGCTTTCATCCATAGAGGCAATTATTGATTTGATTATGTAGAATCACACAGTTTAGCTAAGATTCTAAATATTATATTTGGTTTTTTTTTTATTAATTTTTTTTATATCTGTTCCATAACAAAATATATATTATTATTTATAATTATTTTACACTCTTCAAATAGAGAAAATAACAGAACATAAATAATGTTCTTTCATAAATGATCTTATTTGGTAATTTAGAAGGAAAAAAACAAGAGTTTTATTGTTAAATTCGTTTTAGAAAAAATATTTAGACTTAATTTAAATATATTAATTTTAGTTTATTCTATACTATAATCGTTTTTCTTCTACTTATTTTTTCCAACAATTCTGAATATGTATATAATTGTATTTTAGTCGAACATATAAAATTGTATTCTTTTATTTAAAAGGATGAACTTGAGCTTATTTCTCTCTTTCTACACACCATTTAATTCTAACATTAATTCCATTTTTTATTTAGCAAGAAAATTGGAGGAGAAGTGCTATTTTCTTCCCAATTTAAAAATAAAATATAAAGAATGGAAAATTATAATAAATGACCTAAAATAAATATGTATTTATAAAAATATTAATTATTTTTTATTTTTTATTTCTTTAAAGAATGTCATAAAATTGACTTTGGTTGGTCTCATGTGATTGCATAAATTTACAATTTATGTCCTTTTTTAAAAGTTTAACTTTTTTTTTCTTTTTTAAAGATGTAAAAATTTAAACCAAATGCTATATAAATATAAATACATATTTTATTTGTATTATTTTTGTAATTCTCTTTTTAAATTTTAATGTTTTCTTATTACAAATAAGAAATCTAATAATTGTCAAGAAAGTTGTCATTTCAATCAAAAAGATTAATTTAAATAAATAAAAATATTATTGTGTCAAATTTGTCACCAACAAGTTATGATAATTAAAAAATATATGCTCCCACTTCCAACTTAAATAAGAGAAGAAATAATAGATTTAATTTTTTAAGTCCATAAATAATATCCTTGAAGGGGAAAAAAAAGGTGAGATCTACGAATCAGAGAAAAATGTCGTAAAAAATAAGAATTAAATTACATTTCTCACCTACATATCTAAAAATCCAAACCCACTGTTAATAGTAAATTGATGCGTTACCAAGTGAGCTGTGTTCATGCTGCCTCCTTATGTTCTGGTTAAACTTCGTTATTATATTCTCACAATTTTCATTTTTACCCATTGTTTTCTCGAAATTCTAATTTGGTCCAACTTTCTTTCTGTATTTTCTTAAATATTTTAATTTTAGAATAATATAGTATTTTTTCAGTTGGAGAGGGGAGGAGATTCCAACATTATTAACGTCTTAATTGTTAAACTATGCTTAAATTAACTGATTCATGCATATACTTCGTCTTAACAAATCTTCTCTTATAATGGTCCTTACCATATTTATTGATGAACGTTGAAAAACTGTTGGCTATATAAACACATCATGAGATGAGTTCATATCAATATCATACGTCAACTTTTCGTTATATTTTACGTCAAATGATTGTGTATACTATTAAGATTATTAAATTGGAATATATATAAAAAATAAGATGGATAGAGAATTAAATTGAAACTTTAGCTAATGAACTTGGATCCTACACAATTTAATCAAGTCTCTAAAATTTAAAAATTTTCTCACTATACTTAAATTAATTTTATTTTTTAGTTTATGATATAAATGTGACTATTCAACTTATAGAAAAGATTACTAATATCTTAATTATTGATTTTATTTTTAGTACAATAGGTGGAATGAGATGATTCGAACTCACCACATTCTTAAACTTTAGAGAGTAATTTTATGTACTCTCATTCGTCTTCTTCCACTTATAATTGAGTATAATTTGAACATAACTCAACAATGATCAATGGAGACGTTTGAATTAAAAACACTTGATAAAAGATTTATCATAGAATTATCGGTCACGTTATTCGAAGGCGGGAAAGATAATGTTACATGGTATTATTAAATGGGGGTGGTTTGAGAAACGTAAAGGGAAGCACAAAATTGGGTCGGTTTCCGACACCTGCCTCACTCCTTTCCGACATTTGTGCTCTCTCTCTCTACAAATTTTTTTCTCTCTCCTCTCTCGAATCCATCTTATATGCTGATCTCTTCACCAAACCCCTAAAAATCAAAACAAAAACTTTTTCTTTTTAATTTATATATATATATATATATGATGATGATGAAGAGCTTGGATTCCGAGAGACAAGCTGCGGCGGAGTACTTGAAGAAGAGGAGGTGGCCGGAGAGGAGAGCGGTGGCGGCGGAGGAGGATGTGTCGGCGGTGATTCCGGCGGTGACGGTGGTGCTGGAGGGGCGGGCGATCTGCCAGCGGATCAGCCTCCACAAACATGCAAGCTACGAGAGCCTGGCCAAAGCCCTCAGAGGGATGTTCGTGCCGGAGGACGACGGCGGCGGAGGAGACTCCGGCTCCGGCGAGCGGCGGCTTGACCTTTCGAACGCGGTTCCGGGTCATCTTGTTGCTTATGAAGACATTGAAAACGATCTTCTTCTTGCTGGTGACCTCAATTGGAAGTGAGTATAAACATATATATTTTTTTAAATTTTACGAAGATTTGATAATTATTTATATATTTATTTTGTTTTTCATTTTATAGAAATGTTTTAAAAATTATATAGAATTTGTTGGAAACAAAAGAAAATAAATTTGCAAGTTTATAATTTTTTTTCTAAAAATATAAATAAAAATATTATTTTATTACGGCAATACAATTATATTTTTCTCTGCTGAAAAAAAGGAAACGAGACGGGCTCAATTTGATAAGTTAAAAGATCATAAAATAATGCTTTATTTATATTTTTAAGAAAATAAAAACTAAAAACTTAAATTCGTTATTTTTAAAATTGTTTAAAATTTTTAGACAATTTTGAAAACATTTTGAGAATAGTAAAGTTTTGCAATCTTTTTCTCAAAAAAAAAAAAAAAGAAATAGCAACGATTGGATACCATCTAATTATCTGCCTCTTTCTCCCTCTAGTTAGGTTTAAATCCAAATCTTTTCTTTTTTTATTTTTTTTTGAAAAATTATGAGTTAAATTTTGGAAGAAAAATATACAAAATTACTCTTTTTAATCTAATTCGTGTGAGTTCATAAGACATCAAATAGCTATTATCCATCGAGGAAGCTTCAATGGTTGACCTAGCTCTAATTAAGCTATCCAATATAATTTTTATATTTATAATTTTATAATTCTAAAAGTTAGGGAGAAAAATTATATGAAAACTATTAAGAAGGGTAATTGTTCTCGGAATTTTAGAGTGGTCGAAAGAGTTCAAATCTCTACAGAAAAACTCACTTTTTAAAATTTTAAAAATATTCCTTTTAAAATTACAAAAAAGTCACTCCTATGTTTCAATTCTTTTAATGGCTGCAATTTTATCTCTCCCCCACTTACAAAATTAAGTAATTTCTGATTTGTAAGTTTAGGGCAATGTTTAAAAATAAAAAATTATGGCATTACTTAAAAAATAAAATGATATTACCCCTTGTAATTGATGTATAAAGTATAGTTGTGTTTTGAAGAAAATATATTGGGTTAGATAATTAAATTTTGGGTACTCTAATTAACGATTCATTTGATAAAGATTGTGAGTTTAGTCTTTTATTTTTAAAGATCATATGTATTTGTTTATTATACAATTTTTAAGTCACCTTTTAGATTATCTTGAAATCTAGCTGTGGTTAATAAAATATGTTTAGAAATCGCGAGGATTATTATAATTATGATTATGATGACGATTATTATTACTACTATTATATATGTTCTCTGAAAAGATTATGTAAATAAAGAAAATAATTAATAATTTGAATTTTTGTTTGTGGCAGTGATTTTGTTCGAGTGGCGAAGAGAATTCGAATACTGCCAGTAAAAGCAAATTCAAGGAGGGGAAGAGGAGTAGAGGAAAATTAAATTAATATAAGTGTTAAATATATTTATGATAGCCATTTGTATTAATTAATATTATCTTCTAATTATGATTTCTTTCATATTTTATGAAAGAAGTAATAAGATTTTTTTTTCTCTTTTTTAATGTTATTGGATGCTTCATGTTCTCTTTGATCAAAATATTAAAACAAACTTCTGAGCATAATATATTTTAATATAATTATCTTCTTGTGCCCTCCCTCTCCCCCCAATTTTATTTTATTAGGGTGAATATTCTATTTTAGTCCCTAATTTTTACATAAAATTGATAATTTTGTTAACACTTCATAGTTTCTCTAAGTCTAGCTAGGTCTTTAATTATTTAATTAATATTTACTTACTAAAATACAACTCTTTTTGGAATTGGATTTAGTAATTTCATTTTTAAATCATCATTTTCTATTTTAGTATCTTTAAATTTTAGGTTAAAATTAGTTTGATTCATTTTAGATATCAAAGCATAGTCCATTATATAATTTCAAACAATTGTGTTTAGGTTAAATAATATGTAGAGAAAAGTAACAAATTTATTTTAATAAAAGTTAAAGTTTAGAGGCGAGTTTAATATTTAAAAGAGAATTGAGATGACTTTTTCTACATAGTAGTACATTAATAAAATAAAAGGAAATTATTAATCTTTTTGGGTACGTGATTCTCAATTTGGTACTTAATCTGTTAAAAAAAATTTAAATCTTCAATTATGAGACGTCATTACTTAAAAAATTTGATAAAAATATTTAACAAAAAACTGGTGGATCATTAAATAATTGTTTTATTAACGTGTAGACATGCCACTCAAGTTTACTTGTCACATGAAATTCAACTATTGTCGAAAATTTGATTCATTCTTCGATACAATTCATTTATTCTAGGCGACATGTTTATCATTCAAATATGTTAATAAAATAATAATCTAATGTCATATCAATTTTTTGTTAACAAATTTTAGCATTATTTTGAAATGCATAAATTGAGAATTTTCAATGAAAATTTTAAAAGATTATGGACTATTAGGTATAGTTAAATGATGTAAAATAAATGAATTTGGTTTTAAATAATTTGATTCCATGTTAGCATGCATTTTTCTTTGTAGGAAGAAGCTAATATGATAGGAGAAACTTTAATTAGGGTTGGTCCATAACATTAATGAAGTTCATTAGGCTTAATTAATGAGTAGAACATAAAGAAGGGCCACCCTAATTAAGTAATTCTACAAAGTTTAAATTGTTTTTTAAAACTTGTTTCATTAAATAACAACATTTTTTTTCACCCTCAAATTGTTTTATGATAAAAATTAATTCTTCAAACTTGTACTATCCATGAAATTCGGTGTCTTACACCTTATATTATTACCAAGTTAGATTCATTGTTTGTGCATATAAAATACATGTAAAAGTTTGAGGATTAAATTGTAAAAACTTTTATCGTCAAGGGTAATTTTGTACAATTTATCTTTTAAATAAATAAATAAATAATTGTATGCTTTCTTTCCTAATTTAAATTGAATTTTGGAAGTATATCTAAGCCTTTTAAAGTCTAGTGAATTCATTGCCTTCTTATGGTTATTTCTTATATAGTTTTTTCTTAAAAAGATTTAAGTTGGTATAACTCTTTTTAATTGTTTTTTTCGTTTTGTTTTCATACATACATATATATATATATATATATTTCAAGAAAAATGAAGTAATTTCTTCCAAAATCTCAAACTTTTAAATAGTTATAGTAAATTGTAATATGCATATTAATAGTTATAATTTCGTCGTTTAATCACCATTTTCGAAAAAAGTACTGAAAAACATAAAACTATTTCAAATAGTTTTTGGAACTTTTCCTTAGAATACACTATGTTATAATTGTTTTGGAAAAAAAAATTATTTTTGCTTCTATACTTATAGCTAATTGACTCAATTTAAAATTTGAATTTTATTCAATTAAACTCTTCAGATTGAAAATTAATTTAAGCTATTTGAAAAACTAAAGACATGGTTATGAAAATTACTCCCTTTCATTTTTAAAATTCAAGTGACAATTTAAAATAGTTTTTTGAAAGTAGAAAACAAACTTTTAAAGCATGATAATTATATATTTTAAATAATAAAATGTAAAAAAAAAAATTGTGAACAAAACTTGTTGCATAGTCTATTCTAGAAATGTCAAATTTTTTAAAACTAAAACGGCTTTATTTCAAAACTTTTTCTTTTGGTTTAAAAATTTGGCTAAATTTTTGAACTATTGAAAAAAAAAACGTAAAAAATAAAACAAAGAAATTGTTCATAGACAATTTTTTTTTAAATGAAAACATAAAAGTAAAAAAGAAAATAAAAAAAAAGACAATTTATCCGACAAGCCTCGGGTAATAACAAAATGAGGAAATAAAAACTTCAATAATACGCAATTACAGAAAATAATAATAATAATAATATAGTAGATTTTTTTGTTCAAGGAAAAAAAATACAGTAGATTTGTCACAAGATATATAAAATATTTTTGAAAAATGACACAATCTTATTTTTTCTATCTTAGTAATGTACTTTATATATCAATCTTAAATTGGTATATAAGCTTTTACATTTTTTATTAAAATAAATTATAAATTATTAATATCAATATTATGTTTATATATATTAGTGATATTGTGTTGATATATATTTTTTTTATATTTTGTCGATTTCTTTGCAATACTATAGAAACGTTGATTCACACTTCATACGACATCGAATCTATAGACATATAAAGATATAGATGGAAAAAATCGACGCGGAAAGAGTACTTCATTACAATAATTCTATAAAACTAAAATTGAGAACCTGTGGAACAGGAAAAAGTGAAAAGATGGTATAAGAAAACAAAGTTTGGGAGTCCCAAAGAGGGCATAAGCATTAGCAGAGCATGTGCTTTAAATATTTATACTGTGGAATTGTACGTTATAAAACAGACCTCTTTAATTTTATTGATTATTTATTTTTTTTAATTGTCAACTTATAAATGTTGGTTTCCCATTCCCATCTAATTAATTATTTCATTAATTGTTTGTCTGTGGATCATTATAACTCCCTTTTTCTTTTGGTCCCAAATGCTATTATTACAAAATAATAGACAATAATTTATCAACCTACAAGAGTACGAAGGTGAAAATTTTCGACGGATGATTCATTGAATAACCATTTCGTTTTAGTTTTATGTTTTTGAAAATGATGTTTATTTACTTACAATTTTCATGGAATGTTTAATTAATTATCATCTATTAGAAATACGTTTGAATTCTTAGCTAAATTTCACAAATGAAAATAAGTTTTTGAAAACTAAATATATATATATATATATATATATATATATATATATATATATATATATTTTGTGAGAGTCTAATTTTATTTTTAAAATTTAAAATAATTTAAAAAGTGGATATAAAATAACAAAATGGGTTTTTGAGTCATAGATCATGTTGAGATTTCTTCTCTTTTTCGTGAGTAATATGTTCTTTGGAATTATCACCATTGATATGTTGCATAGTATTTGCACATTGCATCACTAACACCTTTAAAATCGTATATTTAAGAAGCAATTTGTAGTGTATTTTAAGCTCGTTTATTAATAAAGGATATTCGAATTTATATTTTGAAATTATTTGTACAAAAGGTGAAGGAGAGATTTAAACTCATAACTTCTTAATTAGAGACAAGTGTCAATTACCACTAATAAGCTAAGTTCAGGTTGGCAGTCAGTATTTGCATTTTATTTTGTGATGATTTAATTTCTATACTTAAAAATAGAATCTCCAAGATTTTTGTTGTAATCGAGAAATATCAATGAGTAGATAATTTAACCCTATCTGATTTTGGGTCATAGGAGGTCCGTCGACTTCATTCACTTCATATATTTTTGCATGAGTGGTTTACCAATCAAGTTTGATGATAAAAATGTTTTAACCAATCTTGAAAGCACAAGGGCTAAATTACTTTTGAAAAAAAAAATACGAGGATTAAGCGTATATTTTAATAAGTGGTTCAATTTTTCCTAGAAAATATGTTCCCTCTAATATAATATGCTAGTTTAGGGTTACAAGATGAAGGAAGAGAACGTACACATTTTCATCCTCTCTTAGGTTTCTTAAATTTTTTATGCACAACATATAAAAGCTGTGGTCCTTCTCAAATTATTAAAATACCTATTTTCATTTTTAATACGTTACCCAGAAAATAAAAAATAAATAAATAACAGAGAGAAAGTAAGAAAATGTTATTCACACACTTTGTGGTGGAGGTCCCTTCTTGGGTGTCCAATTTTGGATTCAAATAAGTTATTATTTAATTAAATTTAGTTTGAGTTGATTTTTTTTTTCAGTATAACATGTAGGAGTGAAGATTCGAACTCACGATATTTGAGTCGGAAATAGATGTCTTAACTAGTTGAATTTGATTTGAAAAACCTAACAATATACATATTACTTGTAATATAATTACATGGTATAAATCATTAGAAGTTGACATTTACTATCATTTTCACTCTTTCTTATACAACTTTGAAATAAATGGCTCGAACTAGTCTCGGTTGGTCCATCATATCTAATTAGAGTTTTAGATAAATTTATGACGATTTTTTAGACACAATTGAAGTCATTGACATGCTACAAAAATTTTAGTTAATCACAAATTTAAAAAGTATATCATGTGATTCTAAACATCGTATTATCAGATTGAGATAATTTGAATTTGTGACCATACGGTAAATCTATAATATATAATCTATCTATATCTATAATATATTAAAGTACAGATGCAGAAGAAGTTTTTATTGGATGATTTTAACCTTGATTATTTATATAATACCTAATTTACCCTTAATTTCATTTATGTCCTCCCACCACTCCAAGTTTTCTCTCATGTTCTCACTCGAAACCTCTCTCCCCTCTCATGTTCATCTCTCCTCGTTAATATTATTTTTCATTAACTTGATCTCTCACCTCTCTTTTACCCATCTAAATTCCTCCTTTTTTTTGTCTCTCTCAATGCTCTCTCTTCATAGCTAATCTTTCCATATTCCATTTTGGTTCAAACCTTTCAAATTATCTCTCTTTATTTATTCTGATATTTCTCTTTTAATTAAATAGTTTATCATTTATCTCTCTTATTTATTGTGACCAACTTTTTTCTTTCTTTTGACATAGAAAAATACAACAAAGATAAATGGAGAATTGTATTGTTTGCGAGAAAATGAAGCATTTGGATATGAAATTGGGGTTCAGTATATTTGGGTATAATTCAAGTTATTGGAAATATTTTACTTTTTCTTTTTAATTTTATGTTTATTTCTAGAGGGTAGAGCAATAGTCAATCTCCTAGAAAACCAAATTAGCTATTAATTGGACGAGGGCTTTCCTAACCTATCGTGTTCCTCTTGACAACATCTTCTCAAAAGAAACTGCCATCGAGAATTATTTCAAGTTTGCAACGGTTTATATATTTTTCTTAAAATAAATTTTTTAGTAATCTTATTTTAATATTTAGTCATTGAATGTTTAAGATTTTTGAATCATATTATTGAATTTTAAATTATACTTATATTTTAAAATATCTATCAAATATTATAGTATTTTGTTTATACTGTAATATCATTTGATAGATGCTCAACCCTTTTTAAAGTAAAATTGAGATGCAATGGGCCAGCACGTTTTAGAATACTAGTATATATAAAAGTATGGAGGTAGAAGAATTTCTTTTTTTTTTTGGGACAATTTTTCCTTAATTTTAAAATTAAGACATAAATTATCCTTACTAAATTATTATTTTTTATTTAAAACCTCCACTGCCCTTCCACTCTAACACTAACGTTGCTTCTTCCCTCTCCTTTTTAAGGGTTTCGTTTTTTAATCTTTCTAATACCTTCATTTAAGTTTCTTTATTAATTAATGATTTTATATTCAAGTATCATCAAATAATGAAACTTAGAAAACTTAGAGTATTTTATATTCTAAAAAAAAAGAGAAGTTAGAGTGTTTTAATGGTTAAATGATGTTTATTGTACTAAAAAAAGGTTAAATAATGTTTTAAGGAAAAAGTATAAAAATATATTGAAATTAAAAATATGTACATTGATGAAATTGAAACGACAAAAATCCAAAACTTTTGAATATAAAAGACTTTTGTGAATTTATATTTTAAAAATAATTTAAAATTTTATAACTATAAAATAGATTAAAAAACTATCGAAAAATACTTTTGTACAATTTTATTTCTTTATAAAATTTAAAATTTAATCATAGGTTCATTCACAAAATAGAAATGACAGAAATCTAAAACGTTTGGATATAAGAAACTTTTGTGAATTTATTTTCTAAAATTAATTTAAAAATTTATAAGTATATAAAATAGATTAAAAAACACCATATTTTGGAAAATACTTTTTGTAAAATTTTATTTCTCCACAAAATTTAAAATTTAAAAAGAATGGCACTCATAATTAATTATTAATAACTATTAAAATATATTAACTTAATTTAAATCATAACATTTAACATGAATAGTTGTCTTTGCATAAGTTAATTAATTAATTCAATAATTATAACCCTCCATTATATATATATATATATATATATATATATATATATATATATATTATTTTTTTTTAATGTCAAGAGTTTTGGAATTTCAAAAGATTTACCTTTCATTTACAATAATGATTTTTAAATATTTTTGTTGTTTGGTTTGAAAAGAATGGATGAATTTGAAATCAAATTTTTTGCCTAAAATTTTTTCCTTTCAAATAGGTAAGATTTGGAAGAATTTGAAATTAAAATGTAAGATGTTCCAAATTTATTCTAGGAGAAAAAATAGATATTTCATTTTTTTTAATTTATTCACATCACTTCACCTTGCATCCATACATCCATATAATTATTTTTTGAGTTTTTTCTATACAAATGGTCAGCATGCTATAATTGTTTTCTTTTTGTGTCTTTCTACGTACATCTTTTTGGATCACCATCCATCGAAATCCAAGTTTACTTTTGTATTTATTTCTTCTTTTTTTCCTTCAAAATATTGACTTAAAAGAAAAAAAAAATGTTCATATTTTTCAATGTCATTTATAGTCAACAACACAAATTAGTATTGCTGGAGAGGATGCACCTAGAACTTAATCGACTATTTTCTAACACACATTATCTCAAGTCTAAGAGAATGCAAATTTGAAACACATCTTCTATATACTAAAATAAAACTAAAAATACACATTCCCTAAAAAATAATAGATATATTATATTATTATTTAGTTAATGTTATTAAGAACAAAAACTACGTCGAGTTAGTCAACATGAAGTTAGCTGATAGTAATTGACATTAATCTCTAATCAAAAGATGATAAATTTAAATCTCCCCACTTTATTTTTTTTTTAAACAACGGTCATTTTTTATTTTATGTCAAATAGGTTTTTAACTTTTTTTTTAGTGTCAACTGTAAAAGACCAATTTAACCCTTCAAGTAAACTATATATATAATTTATAAATGGTTTAAAATAATTTTTAAACATTGACGTTTTGTAATTATTGCTTCTTTTAAGGGGAAAAAAACCATTCCTTTATTAATTGAAGAGGATCTCAAAATTTAAACCTAAAAATTTGGCGCTCTTCTCTTCTCAGATGACACCGGAAAATCTCCTCCATCTTCTTCAATCCTCCCAGAAGTGCACTTTCGGATGTCCGATCCTCGACCGCTGCGCCGGCGGCGGCGTCCCCTGCAATTCCCTCACCGAAATCGTCGCTGAGAGCGGCTCCGGCAAGACCCAACTCTGCCTCCAACTCTCCCTCTGCGCCCAGCTCCCCCTCTCCAATGGCGGCCTTAATGCCTCCTCTCTCTACATCCACACCGAGTTCCCTTTCCCTCTCCGCCGTCTCCAGCAGCTTTCCCGCGCATTTTGTTCCTCTTACCCCCAATTCTCCAACACAAACCCCTCCGATCATATTTTTGTGGAGGCCGTTCACTCCGCCGACCAACTGTTCGACATAATGCCCAAGATAGAATCGTTTCTTGCCAATCGCGATTCGCAGTTTCCCACCAGGCTTATTGTGATCGATTCGATCGCGGCGTTGTTTCGGTCTGATTTCGAGAACACCCCGTCCGATCTCAAGCGAAGATCGGCTCTGTTTTTCAAGATTTCTGGGAAATTGAAGTTGCTGGCAAAGAGGTATTCTTTGGCCGTGGTGTTGACGAACCAGGTGGTCGATTTGATGGGTTCTTCTGATGGGATAAATGCTATGAGAATTGGGAATTTGAGGTATCTTTGTTCGTCGGGAAGACAGGTTTGCCCCGCGCTCGGGCTTGCGTGGGCTAATTGTGTTAATTCAAGATTGTTTTTGTCAAGAAATGAGGAAGTTATTCAAGAGGGCAATAGCATGATAAATGGCAGTGAAGTAGCTCAAAGAAAAACTAGAAGGTGGCTTCATGTTGTTTTCTCACCCCATTTGCCTAAATCATCTTGTGAGTACATAATCAGTAGAGAAGGAGTTGTAGGAGTTGAAAGCCAGTGACCCCTTCTTAAGATTTTAACAAGGATTGAAGTTATGAAGTCTGAGGTTTGAAAGCCTAAGTTAGTATGTATAATCTATATTTTGATTGTGTGAAGGAATGAGTTATAGAAACTTGGATTTGTGCAACTTGTGTTTGATTGAAGAGTTAGAGAATTTGTAAAAATTGGTATATGGTATAAAAAGAGAAGCCCAAGAATTAGCAACTCTGTGGCACAGTGGATATAGCTCATCTCTCCCTTTTTCTGTTAATCTCTTTTCAAGAAAATGGTTCGTTCATTGTTCGAGAATCGACCTCCTAATAAGGTATTTTGTTAGAATCCAAAGAAAAAGGAAAAAAGAAGAGAGCAGAAAAGGGTAAAATCACGTTTTCCCATCCTGATTCATGTGATTAAAAGTTTTAGCTAGATATATGATTTTTTTTTCATTTGTTGAGTTCAACCAAGGAGAGAGTGAAGGAACCTTCAATTTTTTAGTCGAGAATATATACTTTAATTGATATATTCAAGTAGGTGATATATATATAATATATATGACAATAACTCTCACTCAATAGTAAATAACATCCCTTTATTGTACCAAAGAAAAGTACTACATAACGATCAAATCTATCTTTCATCCATGTCAAGATTTTTTCTTTTTACCCTTTTGGGAGAAGAGGAAGATGTTTAGGATAGACACGTTTACTTGTAGTTTGGTCTAATATAGAAAAAGAATAGGAAAATTTTTCCAAGACAAAGTTACTTCTCCAAAATCCTTTTCTTTTTGTGACTTCACGTCAATAAAAGCCCAGTTTTTATTCTCTTTACTCTAAGTTTATGAGCACTCTAACGATTTCTTCATTTTCTTCTATTTCTTGCTATAATCCATGAGTTTTAAGACTAACCAATATTTGAAATTAAATTGGTACAGTGCTCCTTCCATTCAATATCAATTCCATCCCTGACCTGACAAAAATGGTAAACATGCTACAGCATCTTGCAATCCGATCCCGATGCTGCATTAGGTTAGGAATTGAACGATAATAGCTCCTCTTCACCCCGAAGCGAAGCATGATGTCCTCTTAGGCGTGCAACACTAAGTAATCCAAAACAGTGGGTAATCAAATTTTTTAGAGGTACCAAGTACAACTTCATGAATCAGCAGAATGAAAGTAGCACTAATGAATGATAAAAATCTATGTGAAAATTGTTCAAAGAAGATTAAATTGCTTCACATATTTTTGCTTCAGGATCTCTACTGTTTACATAAAATATAAGAAGTTACTTGGGAATCCTCTTCTGTGTGAAGTGGTAATAAATAAATAAACAAAGGCTCTTTCTCGTTTCTACTAAAAAACAAAAACACATAAAAGGTTGACTTTTTATTTTTTTTGGAAAGAATAAAAATAATTGCATAAAGCCAGAATATTTATTTACACTGGTAGAATGTTCTCTGTAAAGCTAACAATTCAACAGGGCATTTACACTTTGCACTTTGCAGCTACAACAGTAATGAAAAACTTACCTTTTATTCCTGTTCTGAGGTTGGATATGGCATGGAAACTCAGAAGAACATGAATGCTATGATTCTTCAAACGCCTGTTCAACAACTGTAGAGCCAGCTCCAGTTCATGTAAATATACAAAATGAGTTAAATTCCAAAGTAGAAAATAGATGAAAAGTAATGCATTAATCATGAATTTAAAAGAATTTATTAATTGTGATTATTTTTTGGATAAGCCACGGAGTATTATATTTCATAAAGAAAGGCAGCTAAATCAACTACTTAGGAGCCGTCTCTAATGATATCTACAAAAAGAGTCTTCTAATAGTTGATAACCATCGACAAGACTATAGTTACAGAAGAATTTTCTATGGTTAGAACACCACCAAGAGGTATAATCTATTATAAAAAGAATCAAAAGAAGACAACTTATTTTAAAAAATATCTATTGGATTTTATAAAAAAAGGGAAAAGAAGGACCAGCTTTCATTTGCTGCAAAAGATTAAGTCAATAGTGCGCTAGGCACTATTAGTGTCAAATTTTAACTCATGTTTAATGGTTTTCCCCAAGTGGTTACTATATTTGGGGTCAACGATCAAACTGTAACATTGATTGATCCAAAAGTTCTTGATTGATATATTATTTGAAAGCTCTTAATCATCTTGCAGTTAAAATGTCTGCGTGCTTCAAGTTTTATTTTAAACAAGTTTATTGATAATGATAGACGTCCATATTTTCTATCATTTTAACTACAACCAAGGCTGATTTGACACAACAAGAAATAGATGCATAATTTCCTCATTGATTTGATCATAGGAGTTTTTTGTTTCCTTGTTCTCCTAATAACTATCTCCAATAGATTCGGAATATGTTTTCTTTTTACAATTTATCTCATGCATCTCCAACGCTGTAAAACTACCATCAATATTGTGGTAGTCTCCTCCACTAATTTCCCATGCGTGTGTGCTGGGGAGGGGGCGTTTCAAAGTATTGAAGCGCAAGTTGGGTCAATGTCCACAAAATTGGTGGTCATAAAAAGAAAAAAAGAAGAGACATGAAAACCTTATAACCGTACCTGTTATAATAAGAAAATGTTGCATGCACAATGGACTCGATCGAAGTCTCAAGCTGAATAAAAGACAATGGGCACTGCAAGGGAAGAATGGGAGGAACGACAAGGGGGAAGCATCATTAGCAACATTTTCACAAAGAGAACAAAGGAATTTACTTACTACAGTGCATACAATCAATCTCGTCTGAATTTTAAAACCATTTACATCCATTCAGATCTCATGACATACCAGACCACCAGTAAGACGAGAAACATATGATTCATTAAGTTCCAATCTTGTGGGGTAAAGCCAGTAACCAGCAATCCAACCATCAAGAACAAGTATAAAAATGCTTAATTAAAATATGAATTAACTGATACTAGATCTGGAAGGCCAATAGGTGCTTTCTCAATGCAAGAAAAAATGGCTAATTGAAAGTGATATGAACGTATTGCAGTCATGGTTTACAAAACCATAGAACTACATTGGGATAAGAGAGAATAAAGAGGGAAGAAGTCAGGTCCAAATGCCAACAGAAAAATAAATGAATAACAAAAAATAAATAAATAAGTTTTAAAAACACATATCGTCAGCTGAGATTCTCATTAACTTCCTCGACCATTATAATTCAACACACATAGACATGGATATAAGAAACCAGTCAATGAGGTTCTTTTAAAACAAAATTATATCAAACAATATCATTAATAGAGAAAAGATACGTATGAAGGGGTCCTAAATGTTCCGCTTTAAACCAGGACATAAAGAAGATTACAAGTGGCTATCCCATTCACAGTGAGAAAAAAAAATTAAAGAACATAACAAATATCTTCCAATAAATGCCACAAGGCAGCTATAAAATGGAAAGCCAATATCTCTCCTACAGTTTTACTTCTTTATAACCCACATATTAGTGGACCACACTTCTCTTGTATTATGTCCATGGCCCTCTCATACTAATTCCCAGGGAGGTCACCTACCATAAAGTCGGTTTTGGAAATTTTTTGAAGACTTTTCACCTAGAAGATTGAGCGTAAACCATCATGGGTTGAGCGGTCATTTGGGCCAAAAAAACAAATAAAAAAGGTAAAAGGCTTAGAGAGAGTGGATTCAAATCATCGTGGCTACTAATCTAGGTCTTAAAACATACATAGTCAAATGCTTGTTTTGTGAGATTAGTTCAAGTCCTCACCAAGTGACCCTTTGGAGGCCATACCACTCATATACTTGGCTTTGAAGATCCTCATGTTCCCCTCCAAATCTCCCCCATCAAAGTTTTTAACTTTATCATTATTATTATTTTAATGATAAGATTACCGGCTTTCATTAAGCATCCCACGAAGTTGCAACCTAGTTTTAAAAATGGTCATGGGCTTGAAATGAACCAATAGGTCATCGCCATGCTTGAGAATACCTACCCCAGCTAGCATAAGTGCTTCCAGCCAATTCCCACATTTCGTGAGGAAAAACCACAAAGCATAAGAAGATGATCAATATCTTCCTCCAAATCTGAATAAATACCTACATCTCTGTATGTTAAGGTACAAGTAAGGATATATTTTTTTTTTTTTGATATCCGTGTGTCCAGGCTAGCTTGCCCACACCTCGACTAATCACGTGCCAACCGCCTAACCCTACTACATTTGGTTGACAAGGTAACTCGTAGGATATTAAATTCTAGGTAGGTGGCTACCATGGTTTGAACTCATTCCCTCTAAGCCCTAGGAAGGATATATTATTTTGAAACCGCTTCTTGGTATCTTCCAATAAACTACCCGCCAGATGAAGACTTTTACCTAAACTAAACTAAAGCAATTCAAATGGGACCTTAACTGGTTATCAAATGGAACCTTAACTAAAGCAATTCAAGATAGTCTAAAGTTTGTCTATGAATCTACATTCGGAAAGTCTCATAGCATTACCAATATGAGAGAGCTAGCCAAGATTAACCACCAGAAAATTAAGATTTCCCCAAAAAATTTTAATTAGTAATCTCTCATTGAATCCTTAGAAGTTCGTTAGGAATTGCAGCTTCCTAGCACTCTAAAAGAAAGTAAATCTAAAACCATGTAATTTCTTGGATGTAAAAATTCTCTACACATAAACAACGTACTTCAAATTGAATCAAGATGCTGTAAACTTTCTAAAACTTGAATGCCGTGCATCATCAAGAAAATTAGAAACTTACCGATCAAGAATATGGTCAACATCAAAGCAAGAGTAAATTGAACAGAACATGTAAGCTGCAGATGCCAGGGTCTGTATATTTGTTGTTGAGACTGAACCCTACCAAAGAGCTGAGAGAAAATATACAGTGATATTTCACTTAGAATCCACAAGGGCACAATTACAGAACAAAATATAGTCTGTTTCGATTCAAATGAATGTTTGGGATAAGATATACTATGATTTATACATAATGCAGAAAAATTGTAGAATATGAGTTCATGCCCCATTATTTTTTACAATAGTATAGGTTATCTTTCTCCCTTGCAATAAGAAAACAGAACTAGATTAGTTTCATCATAAAGATAATAGCCAAAAAGTATTTAAAAAGCTTTCCGTTTCCTATCAGAAAAGAAATTTAAAAAAACAAACAAACAAAACCAAGTCTACGTGATTGGAATTTGGAACAATTCTGGCAATGCTCACCTTAGAAAAATTTCCACATCCTCGCTTCCAGAAGACTGATCCTGATTTTCCTTTCCGGGTAACTTCTACGCTCGAAATAGGTTGTTTTATCTCTTGCTTTTCATCCTCGATTACAATTTTCAGCTCAGGAGCAGTTGGTGGGCTTGCTCTCCTTGCCTTCGTCGTTCTATCCATTTTGCATAATGCGTCGTCTACTCTTACAAAACTTTCTCTCACTTCCAGATCTTTGAGTTTCTGTGAGTCTGTATCTATAGAGTAAACATATTCGTTGCCTTTCATTTTAGAGGAATTACTCAGGCTGCAGGTAGGAGTAAGATTAACTTCTGCCACTGCTCTTTCACAATTCTCGTATGCATAACTTTTTGCTGAAGACTTGGACACAGAGGATTTAGTTTTCGCATTTCGTGGTACTTGGGATGTTCCAGAGAGAAATGTAGCCAAATCATTGCATTCTTCCTCATTTAGATTTACCCACCGAAGAGGCTGTTTGCCCTCTTTGTCATAAGATTCTCTTAAAGCAGCTTCAACCAGGGAAATTCGATACGCAATGGCCGCAACAAAATGTCTATGTCTTTCCAACACAGGTTCTTCACTTCTGGAACCATAGCTAACTCTAACAGCCTTCTCAAACTCTTCCAACTAATTAAAAACAAGAAATCAATACATATGATTATGAAATGACTCATGGTTGACTATCGTTGCTGTACAGTGCATCTGGCTTATCATCTAAGCGTCCCAATTCACTGAACTGCATACTATGATGGCAGCAGAAAATAGAACAGATGCATTATTCAATTCAATTCAGTATCCTACCTGCCATTTGGCTGTCCCTAGAGTCGTTTGCAGCTCCCAACGGAGTTCATCCAGATCATCAGGATTTAGCCCTTCTCTTCTCTCTCTTACCCATGTCCTAAATGCAAATTCCATTCTGAAATTTAAAAAAAAAAAAACAACAACAACAACAATAGGAGGATAAATACAGGAGTCAAGAGAAAGGGAAATATAGTAATCTTTCACTACCTAAAGTTTATTGGCCTAAAAAATGGGTCAACAAATAAAGAAAGTAGTAGAATACCCAGAAAGCGCGGTAAGTAAATGAAGTTAGAGAGCAGAATTCAGGGAATCTTTCCGAGTGCAGCAAACAGAAAAGAAAACTTCGTTGCTGGATAAATTTTATGCTATTAAACCATTACTTGAGTAAGAACGCGACCAAGTGTAACACAGAACACAAGTTAAGCATCTTGAAAACATACGGAGAGACCAGAATAAGGAACTAACACGAACAACTCCTAACAAGCGGAATCAAGAAACAGAAATCATCATGAACCGACCAAAAAATTCCACAACAAATCAAAATTGAACTCAATCAGACATCGGGAAAAAGAAAATGAAAAACCCAAATCAAAGCAATAGTCAAATCAACGTACGTATCAGCAGATTCTTGAACCTGCTCGGCTGCAGAAAAGAACCCATCCTTCTTCCACAAATCGAAACTATTTGCAACTAACATTGTGCGATAAGAAGACAAAACGAATAGGGAGAAACAGAAGAAAGATGATGAAAGAAGAAACACCAAGCTTCAGAATCAAAGATCAAAATCCGGAAAATCAAATGGCAGCTGAAAAATCCTTTGATTCTTCCTTCTTCCTTCTTCCTTCTTCCTGTGTTGGTGTGCTCGAGAGAAGCAAGAACAGAGACGTAGCTGTCTCTCTCTTTATTCTTTTCTGTTGGATTTTATTTACGACTTCTAAATTTTAATATTTTTTATTATCCCTTATTATTTATATTTTACTTTTTAACCCGATCTTTATTAAATTGGAGATTGAAATTATAAGAGAGAAAAAACAAATTATATATTTCATTTAACCGCTGGTGTTCAAATTGGCCTTTATTTTATTCTTTAAACCTTAATATTAATAGGAAAAATTTAATTATAAATAAATTAGTTTAAGTGTCAATTTCAAGATGTTAATAATTTTAAGATTCAAACTTCTGTAATTATAAGTCAAATGTTTAAATTGTCCCTGCACCTTGTTTTTAAACATTCAAAAATATTTGAGAATAAAAGTACAATATAATATGTATGTTGATAACTTATTTTATGAGTATGACAAATGTCTATATAAACAAACATGTGAAGTAAGAAATACTAAAATATATTCTTAGGTAAATTTTAGTCGGGATTAGAAGATATAGAAAATTCTAGAGGCTGAAGTAATAATGTTTTAAATATTTACATTTAACACATCATTTAGTGACGTAAATGGGAGTAGTATGGAGCTCGTAGTAGAGGAAATTTTTCCGTTCCAATGTGTGATGTAAGAGGGAAAAAATACTACGATAATTTTTTCGTACTACCTTCATTTATTGTTGGTAATTAACGCAATATTTAAGAATAATGTGGATTCTATTAAATGAAATAATATATTACTTAATAACGTTAAAAATGTGAATGAAAAAAATAGGTAGAATTCTGGTGGTACAAAAAATTCTATTAGTAAGACAAGGTTGGCCATGGGAGAGGGACAAAATGGACAGGTTGGTGTGGTGAGCTGGCAATTTCCAAGTGCGGCCATTTTTTATTGGCCACCAATTCAAGTAAACTGTGGAACCACTAATATCCTTAAATAATAAAATTATTTTAAAAACAAAGGACAAAATATAATAAAAAAATTAAAAAAAAATGGTTGGTGTTTGTTGTTCAATAAGCAATTCATTATCTATCAAATTGGTTGACAAAGAAAAGTTAGTTGGTGGAGTTGGGAATTACATTTTTCCTCAATATAAACCATAACTTTGTGAGCAGGAAAAAACATCTTTCGGAAGGAATATTTGTTTTTATATGATTTATATAGTTTTTTAACATTGTGATTCATTAATCAATAAAATATTGTCATCATGCTCACTTTGCTTTTAGAGAGCATTATTCTCTAATTATTTATGTCAGCAAAAAGTCTGGACAAAGCCCTCATGTTGGTGATTATTGCAAATTTTTTTATTAAAATTTGTAGTTTATTAAAAGATGGTTCAAAACCTGTTGGCAGGAGATCGAACAATTAACCTTTGAGATAGCTATTTTTGGATTGGTAAAAATGTATTTGTCCTTGATTTAAAACTTAATGATTTTTTTAAGTGTTATTTAATATTTTGGTCACTATTATTGATGTTACTTTGATAAATCTTTCAATCTTAATGGTATGCGCTGGTTTGATGGTTACTACATAATCACATAATCTTTTTTAAAAATATTTGACATCACCTAACATATAGAAATAAAACAATGCAAAAGAAATAAAACAATTTTCTTAATTTCAATTCAACATAAACTTGTTTACTTTCATACCCACTGATATTTCAAAGTGTAGTTGAATGATGTTAGGCAGATTATCTTTAAGATTGTGATTCCATTTATACTACAATGTCGATGAGCAAAACAATTTCAACTTTCTTTATTACATTAAAAAGTTGAGAACTAATATATAATTTTGAAGAAAACCTCCTAATTGCTATCTACTAGACAATCTTTTAATGATCATAGATTTCCAATAAATTTAAAAGTTCATATCTAGTTGTTCTATTCGCACTTTGAGATACGAGTCCGTCTAAAAAAACATAGCTATTATTCTATCTTGTATCATTTTTTAAAGTGAGTATATTTTTATATTGCTGGTTTTTTTTCACTCCTTTGAAGTAACATGAATTATGTAAGTCGTAAGATTAACAAACTCATAATCTAAGATCAATAAATACAAGTCATGTATAAGTTTGACTTCTTAGGTTCTTATTACACTCCATCAGCCTAAGCTACGAGCCAAAAATTACCTTGAGAATGATTAAACCAACAATTAGGCTTATCTAATCACAATCATTCAACAATTCAACTAAAACACAAAATCAGAAAAGAAAAGGGGAAAAAAATCATATTCAACAGAGCAATCTCTGGAGAAGCATCCTCAGAAATTGAATATTTTTTGAAATTTTGTTAAGTGCTTTTCTACTCATAGCCTCAAATAGTTGGATGGAGAATAAAACAGCCCCAAAGTTTAGAACCAACAGAATCATAGCAACCACATCAAATCCAATCCCAACAAGCTTTTTATGAGGGGTGATTTGGTGAAAATGACATGGACTACAAAACAAAAGTAGAGCACTAAGGTCCCAACAAGCTTCTCCTATTCTTTTTTGAGATCAGCCTCAGTCACAGTTACATTCCAATAAGCACCTAATGGTATAATATTCTAACATCTAGAGTTCATGGGGCTTCCATCATACATATCCAAGTCAAAGTTCACAGCATGATCAGATCAGTCAGTCACTAGCAAATCTTCCACGTTTTTTTTGGCCTAATTGTTTATACAAACGCCCTATAATTTTCAGGACTAGCAATTTGCTTTATGATGAACTCTCAAAAATGGCTTACCGAAGAATGAACATACCTGAAGTTTGTGTTTTTAGCCTCGAGTGTCCTCTAGCATGCATTCGCATAATGCAAGTTCCACCATTTTGCGGCCGGCATAACATGAAGTCGAACCTGAGGAAATTATCCTCCTTTGTAGATCTTTGTATTTCAGTGCTAACTTTATATCCCATTCTATACTGCTCCTGCAAACACCAAAACTTCCAAGTTTATCCCAAAGTGTTGCTTCAAAGAAATTGCAATGCATTGTTTATACTCTTTGGTTAAATCCCACTTTCTTCCCTCAAGTTCTAAATTTGTTTCATTTAGTCAAGTTTTAGGTTTGTTCTGTTTTAATTCTTCGACTTTCAAAATATCTATTTTAGTCCTTAAACTTGAAAAAAAAAAAAAAATTGGTCTTTACTATCTTATTTTGTCGCCCAATATCTTATCTAATATCCACCTCCAACTTCAACCTACGTAGCTTGAATACATGCTCATGTTAACATATTGGTATAATTTGTTAAAAATAAAATAAGAGGGACCAAAATTATTATTTCTTGAAAGTTCATAGACTAAAATATTTTTAACCCTTTATATTTTTATTACTGTTTCCTAAAGAATTCATTACCTGTCTTCGTTCTCATCCTGGAGATTTTCCATCATTCCATCAAAGATTGAAATGAGATCATTGAGGACTTCCATTTCAATTTCCAGGCTTTCCTGAAGCTACAGAATTAATAACCAACAAATAGAATTCGGAATCCCATGAAAAGCATAAAAATATTTGTAAAATTTCAGGTTTTGTGATCAAAATTTTCCCACAAAGTTATGGTCAATAAATGAGAAAAACAAGATGAGAGTTACCTTACGCTTGGTGTGTAATCCAGAGCACCGAGCTTTTCGTAAACACTCTAATAACGGTGAGGGCATACCGTAATGGAATATGCTTTGGTTCTTTGACAACCAAGTTCCCCTCACCATATGAGTAGTCCAGTCTGATGTGATGCTATCATCATCACCAAAGTCAATATCTGCACTTGCAATAAACAATAGTAATATAAAAGTCACACATAAATAACATATTAAAGTAAAAGGAAGCATCATTCAAATGTCTACTGAGCAGAACTATAAAATACCTAATGGAATGACATCATTTAGGTTGTCCCCTTCAGGTAAAAAGCCATAGAAGGTAACCAGATGAGAACCAGTGTAATTCCCATAACTAAGATAACATTGTTCTTCTTTACGACATGGTCTTGATAGTCGGAATTTCAAGGAATTTGTTTCAGAATCAACTTTGCCATAGTGTAGTATGTGCGGATGCAACTGTACCATATAACCCAATATTAATGAAGCAAAGAAAAATGTGACCAAAATTTTAAGATGGTAAATTAAATAGTTACAATGTAAGAAATAAGAAATCAGAACACCGAGTTTAATGATGAAAAGTATTTTTTAGAAACATGAATCTATGATCAGCAAGGACAGTTGCAAATTTGCAAACTACTAACAGCCACGGCAAATAATTACAAAGACATGAAGAAATCAATTTGGGGTAAGAGGTATCCATATACCAAACAAGGAGGCAAAATTTTTAAAATAACCCACAAAAACTCAACCCCCCACCCAAACTCCAGAGGAAAATTTGTGGTATGGGAGGATGGGAACCAGGACTCTGGGAGGGAACTACAGAAACATACCGAGTGGTTGAGAAAGCCTGCAATTGGAACCAAGCAGGTCCTAAGATTTCCATCGGTAAACTTAATTTTCAAGCTATTTGTGTACCAAAGTTCACAAGCCCATAAGAATTGCTCCCATGAGTAGAACTCTTCTGGGAAAACATCAGGATGATTGTTACATAATGCAGGAACCAACTCATCGTATTGTTCCCTCAAGAGCTGCAAAGAAATTAACATTACATGTCAATACAAGTAGAAAGATGAATTATGATATCCAAAAATCAGACCATTAAAATGTAATAGAAAACACTGGACAAATGGGCTAAATACCCATTTATTAAGTGAACCAGACAAGGAAATCATTTTAAATTTTCAATTCATTTCTATTAATGTCTAATGTAGCATCTACCCGAACTTCCTGACCCTCAAAAAATACAATGGGAAAAATATAGTGAGATTACCTTTTATTTACATAATCAAAGGAAACTATAATTTATGTTTGTCACTAAGAGGTTGTTATAACAAATAAATATTGACCAGAAAGAGAATATTTGTGAGAATTGATAACCTCTTTTGCTTGCATTAGCTCATCGAAAAGTAGGGTTCCATCCAAAGTCACCATTGCACCAACTCCAAAACTCAACCCTGATAACTTTTTGTAAAATATTAGACTAGGAAAGTAGAAGTTACTCCAGACACATTTCAGAACATGTTTAGGATTTAGATAATTTGAACATAACTATAGTTTTGTTACTTTCCCGGTTTAATGCTCAGAAGTCAGATTATAACAATGATATTTTAATTACAAAGTAAAAGGAAGGGTTACAACATGTGAGATAAAAAGTATGCACCCCAATTACTATGATAAAGCTTGCCATCAAATTTTTCAAGAAGGAAATACACCAACAGTAGACTAGAAGAACATTCCTAAGTGAGAAAATTTCAAATATTTATCTCCTTTCAATAAGTTACTCAACTTGGACATGGACAATTCTAGCGTTCCCAAAATTACCATTAAAATTTTAAGGGAAAAAAAAACAACACAATAAAGAGGCAAAGATCCTTTACAAACATTGAAATGGACTAAAAATAACTGTCACTAGTCGCTACTAGGAAGAAAATTATACAAATTCAACTTTTTTTCAAAAGCAAGAAATGCATTTCATTGATTTAGTCAAAGGTACGAATATAAATTCCTCCCTCTAGGCAATAATAAAAAGTCAATACAATTTGAGTAAAATTATCGATGTTCAGTGAACGTTGAGAAAAATAATGTAACTTTACTGAATCGAGGACTTCTTTCCACAATCTTTTCCTTCCCAAGAGGGAGGTAAGAACCATGCTGCGGTCAGAGTCCTATCTTCCTTTTCTTATAAATTTATGCTGCAATGTATCTGAGTCGTGTTCTTTTTAGATATCTCATCAAAATCCTAGAAACGATTAAAGAGTTGAAGAGAATTCCAGCAATTACTTGGTCTCTCTACAGCGAGTAATCAGCTCGACTTGAGAGGGGTTTTAGACACCTACAGAACTCTTTTGTTATGTTAAATCTCCCATGACTCTCTTCCTTCACAGCTGAGTTCGTGTTCTTTCCCACAGCATTGTCTTTCTTGGGAATCGATTTCAATATTTATATTTTCCATATGATACTCCCGCCACTTATTCACTAGTGCTAGAGTCCTGAAAATTTACTCTACTATTTCCTAACGACTTCCATAGAAATTTTGTTCCTAGTCAACCTTAAAGCTTTTTTTCTTCATGAAGTCCAAATTTCCTTAAATACCATTTGCACATCATTGAAAACTGACCATGTTTTGTGCGCGTAGGAGAGAGGTATCCTTTCTTCCCTTCCCCTAGACTCTATAATTCCATATCCAATTATAAGCTGATAAATCACATCTCCTATTTAGAAAGGGATGGAAAGAACGTCTTCAAAGAAGGCACGGGTAAATTAACATTTCCTTATTCAAACATTAAGGAGAAAAAAGAATATACACATGTATGCAGCTGGGAAATAGACATTTAAAAAAAATAAAATAAAATAAAAAGAAGAAGAAGAAGAAGAAGAAGAAGAAAGAAAGAGATGTCGGTGCTAACTGTAACTGAAGACTTCATGAGCGCAACTAAGAAAGACCAATCATTTAATAAATGTGCATCCACATTGAGAAAGACCTAAAGATAGTGTAGTACCAGTATTAAACGCTTCTGGTAGAGTGTCAAAGTAGACCTTGAATTTGGAATCAGCAATGTGCTTCTCCTTCATGCTCCATAACAACAACATTGTCTCAGATGAGATGGCTTCAATCTTTGTTAGTATGGGATACTGAAATTTAAGTACAAAGTCATGATGGTTCTATCTTCTCTTTGTCATCATTCATTACAAACTTCTCTCTCTATATATTAAGTCTACAAATTAAAAAATATATATATATACATCATCCTATTGAAATCTGGACCATAGGCATTGACTTCAAAAAGCAATTTTAAGCTTTTAACTACCATAGTCTGGATTGCTCGATGTGACTACATATCCAGAAGACCAACTGAAGACAAATGGGATGTGTAATAATATCTTCATATGAAATGGTCTCTCTGGAAATATACATTATCTAGGCCCCAGGCAGCAGGCACTTGAACAATGAGGGAACAAAGTAACGTCAATGCACCTCAACTGGTGGAGAGAATAATTCTCTCACTGAGCCTCATTATATGATCAAAGATTATTTAAAATGTAAGATCCCTAAAAATTCTTGTCAACCAACTTTAACTCTAAAATTTCAGCATTAATTTGTCTGTGCAACATAGCATTGTTTAAGACGAGATGGGGAGTCGAAATCCAGCATCTGTATGGTGAGAACAAATATGGAATTCATTTCATAAAAGGCCAAGATTAAAATGATTTTTAATTTTTAGTACCATTTTTCTGTCAGCAAAGTTCTAGAAGATTCAAATTTTAAGATCGAAAACAACAACTACCAAGTGAATTTACCATGTTGCTTTTCTTCACCAGTTCCTCAGAAATAATAATAGCCATAGGGATCTCCAATACAGTGTCACCAACGTCCAGATCTTCTTTGGCTATGGTCCCTCTACCAGTACCTTCAACATCTATATGAATGAAAGACACAAATTAAAATTTTACAATTGCTTGATATTGGGAAACTTATGGTGCACCTCCAATGTTTCAAACTTCCAATTATGCAACAGGTTAAAATCAAACATCAATGGATGTGGGCACGAATATTGCTAAGAAATTGTGATTGTGAATACTTACAAGCTATCTGCAAGCTCGTTCTAACACCATTACTCTCACCCCAGTGTAATAAACAATTTTCTTTCACACAGCAGTCTCCCAAAGTTTTAGCATCCATACTGTATACATCTCCATACTCATGGATCATATCAATAACTGCCTTCCGTAGTTCTTGCAGGACATTCGATTGGACAGGCTTACAACTAGAGAGAGAGATGTCAACAAGAGAAATTATTGTATTGAGAGCCTCCATTTCATTCCTCGGGCTGTAGGAATCTGCTGGTGTACATGCATCATCTTCTCCAAAATAAATTTCAGGCTGCACCTCAAACATTACAGTAGCTATCAATAACTATTCATCCATATGAAGGTTAGATGGACTTCAGACTAAAATATAAATAAATACTACTTGTTTCCCCTCTTTTTTCCCAATATAAAGGAAAATACAGAAGGCAAATGAATTTTAGTTAAGCAAATCCAAGTACCAAAATTACTTGGCACTCCATCCAATGTATTACAAGATATACGACATTCTCAAACAGCACTATTTAAATATTTCCAGACATGACAGGAGAACATTGACCTAGAGAAAATCTTCAGGTTACCTCATTTAAGTGAATAATTCTTGCAATTTGTACCAATTCTTTCAGAACGGTATCTACTTCCTTGGGGCACAGAGAGCACTTCAAATAGATGCAATTCTCAGACTTGAAACCCTGCCTTTCTAATAATTTCTACAGAAAAATGTAAGAAAAGATAAGAAATGGTAAATCAACAGGATGCTAGAGTACTATACTGTGTCCACCAAACTAAGAGATGTTCAACAGATCAAAATACTTAACTTCTCAAATAAATATATGTACATGATAAATAGTGTACCCTATGATGATTATTGATTGTTAACTGTATTTTGTCAGAAGGTATAAATGACGATGGAAACTCTCCCCTGATCAACAAGTCTAAAACCATGCGGGACATTTCCTTACAGGTTTTGGCATCTCCAAGCCTTGTAACCCAAACTGTGACGTCTTTTTAAAGAGGATGCTAGATGTTCATGTGGGGAAAAAGATTCTTTAGGCTTTCAAAGTTATGTTATTGCTTGGGAAATGTAGATCAAAAGGATAACATGCAAATAATTATAAGATAAAGACAATGAAATGATCCATCACAGAGTTCACTTAAATGCCTGCATGAGTTTTAGTTATAGTTGAGTTTGGGAGCATGCCAATTTTGAAAAATAAATCTGGGAGAGATAGTATAGTAAATTAGTAATAAACATGGACTTATATTCATTTGGCTTCTTTTTATTATAATATGGTTTACCGTACAGATTCATAGGTTAGGGTTGGATTTCTGATACAACCTTTTTTACACCTCATACTTCTTTCCACACTTTCCTAACCAAAATAGCAGTGTACAAACTAACATGTGGCTATTCATATTTCACCTTTTTTTTGTCGAAAAGATGGTCATTTTTGTCCAATGCAAGACAAATTAAGCAGTCATTGTCATCTCTGACTTCATCAGATGAAGAAGGCTGCAACACAAGCAAATTCAAGAAGCGCTTAAAAACTATTTATTTGATATAATCATAGAAACATTAGAATAGAGTTGCATGACTTTTGAAGATTATACCAATAAGCTGACTGGAGTGCTCGGACATCTCAATACTTTTTATTAATTTGTTTTATACAAAAATAAGAAGTTTCTCAATGCAGTGCTTATCACATGAAACAGATTTTCTCATTCTTCTTGTTTTAATTTCCATTTTTCTAATCTCTCAATTGCCAGATCCTTCCACAAAAGCATAGATACAGCATTTGGAATCAAAGTCTTCCCCCACTCTGATTCTGTGGTAAACATTTAAAGATCAATTAAAAGAAGGCCACGGCTAACTGTCCGCCACCTCTGAGAAACAGTAAGGGACAAAACTCAAAAGTAAAATGACGAACTGAAATATGAATCAAACTATGAAAACAGAACTAATCCATCAGACCAAGTAAACTAGTATACATTTTCTAAATTCAAAATCTCAAAAACCAACATTGCGACACTAAAACATTCCAGGAGAACCGTATGACTAACAAACTCCACCAAAGAAAGAAGAACTACAACAGGAGAGCGAGAAATCGCCCAATACTTCAAATTAATGAGGACTACAATGAATAAGGATTCAATGAAGGTTTAAAAACGCTTTCTCTGCGTAGATTGGTCTCAGAAATGAAGAGGACATAGGAAACCGAGATCGGTGGTAAATATTCCTCCATGGGAATGGGGAAGTATAAGTAGACTACATGAAAGACAGAAGGAAAGAAAGAGTTCATATGCGGCAAAAGGGCTTTTCACTTCACCTGATAGTCAATCTCCATTGGAGAGCAGCAGAGTTGTGCCGCGGAAGTTGAAGGCAGACGAAACAGAGGGAGAGGGGAATTTGGGCGGCAGAATTTGTAGAAGGAGCTTACTTAAAGCTACCATTTCCTTCAGATACGGGGTTCTAGATGAAAGTTTTAAATTTCGATCGGACGGAAATCGACCCGTTTCAATTTCATGGAAATATCCATAAATATTTATGTAAAAACGAAATATAAAAAAATCGTGAAAATTTTTTTCTATTTTTAAATTAGTTAAAATAATTAATATTAATATTATATATATATATACATATTATAGTAATATTTTGTTGATTTTTTTATTTTATCGATTTTTTTATACTATCATGGAAATGTCGATGTCAAATGCATGAAAATATGAATATGTCGATGGAAATGTCAACATGTCAACGGATATTTAAAATCATTATATTTTTTTAAGAAACCTCCCCAAAATTGTACAAATATTTTAGAAAAAACAAAAATCAACTATAACTTTTTTTGTTTATTTTCCACTAATAAATAGAAACATTATCAGATAGGCTTCAAGTTTCTTGCTGACAACGGTATTTTCGTACTCAATATTGTCCACTTTAGGTATAACCATCACGACTTTGCTTTTAATTTCAACCAAAACGTTTCGTACTGATTTAGATAATTGTCACTTTCCTCCCTAACCAATGCACACCTTGTAACCCAACATATGATATAACGTTAAACTTTTCAATTTTGTGTTTGATAATTATATGAATTTTAAAAAGTATCGAATACATTAAGGACTATTTAGACACAAAATTTAAATTTTCAAATATTTACTAGACACTTTTTAAAGTTTATGAATATATTAGATACAAATTTTAAAATTTAGGACCTACAGACAGTTTTTATTTTATTTTTTTTATTTCATAGACTTATTGGACACTAACCTAAAATTTTAAAGACTAAACTTGTAATTTAACCAATTAAGCTTGAATGAGCCACAAGTCAAACAAACAAGAGTTAGGTCATTTATTGTTTACCTATACAATTTTAGAGATCAAGATATAATAAACTTGAATGGTTAAGATAGAAATTAATCCAAATTGAATTTAATAAATGTTATAAATGAATGATTCAATTATTAAAAGGGAAAAAAAACACTACGTAACTGGTTTCAATTTCGCTCTAGTTTATCTCAACTGGTTAGTAACATATTTTCGACCAACCGATAATGAATTAAAATCTCCACCATCCTCACATATTGATATATTAAAAGAAAAAAAAATCTAATTAGGACATATATAATTAACCAAAATATCTTTTGAATTCGCGCATAGTTGTTCAACTAAAAAAACTTCTAAAATGTTGTAGTCACCCAAATCTTTTAATTTGTATCAAATGAATCCTATATCAGCACTTCCTATTAAATTGCTCAATGTAAATTAAAAGATTAGGATAAATTTGAAAATTTTTAAACTTTTTTTAGTACTAACGTGTGAAGATGGGGATCAAATTCACGACATCTTAATTGGAGTATATGTCAATTACCGCCCAGTTAGCTTTTGATGGAAAATTTTTAAATGGAAGCTGAATACTATTTTTTTTTACTATTATTATTTACTGTAGGGGGAAAGATTGGATAAGTAAAAAATGAAAATATATGCCGTTAACTAATTTAGAAAGGACTATCACAGCTTCATTATTTAATTTTTTAAATTCACTTACGAAATTTTGCTCAACGATTATCGAAAACATTTTTATTTTTTTAAAGATGAGGGAATTAAACTCTCAAATTCCTTTTCAAAAAAGAAAAAAAAAACTCAATTTTAAGTTTTAAAAACCGGATAAGATTTTAACTTGAATTTATAAATTAAAATTTTAATTTATCTCCTATTTTATTTATTTTTTTTAGTTCAACATGTGGTGATGAGGATCGAAATCACAACCTCAACTATGAGGTTGGAGATTTAAATTACTAACTTATGCTCGTTTTGACCAATTTTTATTCATTTTAGTACTTATTAAACTTTCATTTTGTCCTCGCACTGTGAAAAAGTAACCATCTTAATCCCTATTCGTAAACTATTAACAATTTTTTTACACAATGAAAAACTTTTAATACAACTTTATAGTTACACAGGGATTCCATGTATATGTATTATGCTAAAATGATGGCAGAAAGAAATAAGATTAAGAAAGGAAGAGATAAAAACAAACGTCTTAAAATATAAAAATTAATTAAATGAAAAAATTTTAGAATAACTAAAATAGACATTTTCAAATTACAAATACTAAAACGAACTAAAACTCAAACTACGGTAAGTAAAAATTAGAATTTCGACCTATATTTTATAATCTCAATTGGATTCTAAATTTTCTATGTTGTTGTAAACAAATAAAAATTAATTAAAACTTCGGAAATATTGGACCAAGGCGAATGGAAATGAGATAGGTCATGAAATTTGTCAAATATGAACAACTTTAACTTGGTCTTTTAATCTAATCCTTTGAATATCCCAATGCTTTCTTTTTCTTCTTCGTTAACCACTCGGTTACTTTTATTTTTATTCTCTATTTTTAATAAAAAATAAAAATAAAACTTTAAAGTATCAATAAATATTTAATAAATGTCTTACTCGAGTTATGTTAAGTTGACAATAAATAATTGTCATTAATTCCATTAATTTAATGCATACGTGACATAGATTAACTGAATTATTTAAGAATTAGGTAAAAAAGAACTTTCTTCTTAATCATTAGACATCCATTGTTAGTGTATCATGTAAGTGTTAGTGAATTGATGACATGGACTAATTTAACAAAAATAAATTGAAAGCTCAAAAATCTACTAAAACTATTTTAAAATATTACCTAATAAAATTTTAAAAAACTTATTATAGGGTAACATCCAGTGCAACATGTGGCATTCCCCCACCAAGTTAACTAGGAGGCTTAGAAGACAAGGAAGGAAGGACACACGACCATTTAAGGGCTTGCTTAGGACATTCGTTGAAAATTCGCATAAGGACGGTTGTGATATAAGAAGATCTTCCAATTGCCAATAAAAACCCAATGAAGTGATAGGCACGACACGCCTGGTAGCAGAGCATCGATTTCCAATACTCTCCAATCTCGTAAGAAGCATAATCCCACTTTTTAAAAAACTATGGAATCTCTTGTATTTTATATAAAGCTGGTCTCAAAACCAACTCAAACTTAATACAAATTCAAGCTTCAGAATGCAACTGACTGAGTACCATGTCCACGTAAGTGCACATGGAGAACAGTTGTTGACGTATCACCTCGACCAAAATTATAAACATGCAATCAACAAAACCTTAAATCAACCATAATCCAGCGCTAAAAAGGAAAATTTGAAAGTTGTTGGACTAAAATAGAAGATTTGGTAGGTTTAGGTTTAGGTTTAGGTTTTTATGGGAAGGAAATTTGGGTAGAAAGAAGGAAGGGAGAAAGAAAAAATCAACGGATGACCTAAAAAACTTGAAACGCAGAAGAAGGGAAGGGAAAAAGGGGAGAAAAAGAAAACGCAAAGGGATCGAGAGAAAATGTCCGAAAGAGATGAATCTCTCTTCTTCTTCCCTTTCAAAATCCTTCTCCATTCCCTTCAAATTTTCTCGAGAAACAAACGGATTTTCCTGTCGATTTTCCTCCTCTTCGCTCTCCCTCTCTCTCTCCTCCTCTTCACCCTCTCTCTCTCCTCCCACCCTCTCAAATCCCACATTCTCCACCTCGAATCCGTCGTCCGCCGTGCCCCCACTCGCTTCGAGTACCGCCATGTCTTCTCCGAGTCCCGCGACGACGCCTTCTCCCTCCTCCGCCTCCGCGCCGCCTTCTTCCTCCCCATCTACGCCTTCTCCCTCCTCGCCGCCGTAGCCACCGTCTCCTCCACCGTCCTCTCCTTCAACTCCAAGCGCCCCTCCCTCAAATCCGCCCTCGCCGCCCTCCGCCACTCCTGGACCCGGCCTCTCGTCACCACCATCTGCATCTACGCCGTTCTCCTCGCCTACTCCATCGTCCCCAATACCCTGGCCTCCATCGCCCGATCTCCCGCCCTCCGATTCGCGATTCTCCTCCTCGGCGGCGTTCTCGAGGTTTACCTCATCGCGATTCTGAGTTTAGGCCTCGTCGTGTCCATCGCGGAGGAGCGATTCGGTTGGGATGCGATCCGAGCCGCGGCCGGCCTCATGGCGGATCGGAGGTTCAGCGGCTCCGTTCTCACGGCTCTGTTCCTTCTCGCGTCGAGCTCCATCGCGTGGGAAATGGAGGGGCTCATGGACGGCGTTGACCACTGGCTGAGGACCACGGCGACGGTCACGTCCAAGGTGGCGATCGGCGTCGGCGATAAGATCGGGTTAATTTCGTTGTACGGAATGGTAATTATCTCCGGGTACGTGGTAACTACGGTTTTTTACTGCGAGTGTAGGAAAAGGGAATTTGCTAGACTGGAAGATGAGGAAGATCATGATCATATCGTCATGGTCTAAATCTTTTACATATAATTTTATTTATTTATTTTTTTCCGGTTAAACGTTTTCAACTACTTCTTCAATATTGTTTGAGTTTCCACTGATGATTAAATTGGAATTTGCCTGGAAAATTTAGCTTATTATTATCAATTTTTTTTCCATGTCCATAATTTTCTTCAAATGTTTATTACGTTGGGATTTGTCTGTGAAGATGAAAATTTTGTTATCTTTAGTTTTTGTTTAAGTGATTACGGATTTGATTGGTTAAATTAGAAGGTAAAGTATTCAATGTATAAAGTTATAATTTTCGGACTCATTGAATACTTTGCATTAATTTTGATTCAGTCAATTCTGTTGGTTTAAACAAGAAATATTGATTCCTTCGGTTTCATAAACTATAAAATTTAAAATTTGTTGATGGGTTTTGTTTGGATTTTCTTTTTGTTGTTAGTTTTGGTTGTTTGGTCGATTTTTGTCAAGAAGTTGGACTTGATTTTGACATATGTTTGTACATTTTTATCTATGGGTTCTAAATAAATATCTCTGCCTTCGAATAATTCTAGATGTGGGTAAACATGGTAAGAAGAAAATAACAAAACTCGTATTTATGGAAAAGATTAAAATAACTGAAATGTCATTAATGATAGATATAAGGAAGTGATATATAATGGTAAAAAGTAAATTAACTTATAGTTGTCATATCTGTAATTCTAGATGTCGTAGTCAAAAAAATAAAAATCTAGATGTCGTAAATTTATCTAGAAAATTTTAAATAGGCACGGAAAAAAATTAAAAAATTGTCATATTTGTATTCCACGCCCAGTTTTGTGATTTAAAAAAAAAATGTTTGAAGTAAACAAAATGTTTTCTTAATATGCTTCTTGTCCAATTTTGGTACATGTACTTTATAATATCTTTATATTGTTCGACATTGGGTCGATACGCAAACTTAAGTTAGATAATGAGCATGAATATGCTATCTTTCAAAGCTTGGTACCATTATAGATAATTTATAGTGGAGAACTTTCCTTTCTTTGATTAGAATGAAGCTAAGTTTAATCTAATTTACTTGAACACTCCTTTATAAATATGGTTATTGGAATTGTAAGATTGTTGAGCCTAATAATTCATTCATTTAGATCAAAGTTGAATGAGATGAATCAACAGCTAAAATTAATAAGAGTAATTTTAGTTATCTAAATTTAAACAGTATTTTTCCTCTTTTATTTGTATATACAACTATTAAATCATTAACTAGAAGCTTATAAAAAACCTATTAAGGATAACAATTTATCCACCTTAGACTAACTCCTCTTCTCAAGTTGTGCATCTGGTTTCATTCAAAAAGTTTCGTACTTTCACTTTTATATATATAAATAAAAGTTCTTCTTATCTAATAAATATGAGATTTTAATCGCATTTCTAAAAATTCCAATTGAAATGAAATTGATAAAGAGACTTCATCTTTTATCAATTCAAACTATGAAATAAAATTTAAATCCACACTCGTTAATATTTGTCAATATCTCCTCTTGTTGGTCGAGATTCAATTTGAAGGAGAGTATGCAAAACCACCAAGTCGATTTTTGTAGAGTTCTAACCCCAATTGAATATCGAATAATTCAATTTTAAAATAGTAAAAAGTAATTTATCTACTTGAATTATGCTTAGATTAACTACCACAAAATCGGTTTTACACCATTTAAAACTAACATCTAATTTTTCTATAAGTTGGAATAGATCAACGAACATCTAATTAGTTCAATCAATTTAATGAAATTATTTATATATTTTTATTTCGACTATAATTTCAAAAACTTTTTTCGTAAAAAAATAGATTGAAAAACAAAGGGAAAAAATTATAAATAAACATAATTTTTAAAATTAAGAAAAAGAACACAAATTAAAAATTTAGAAAAAGTTGGCATATACCCAAAATAATAACAAACATAATATAGACTAATTAGATTTGTAATCACGACACAATCTTTCGCACATCTATCACTTAACAGTGTATTTATAAGTGATAGATATTTACCTATTAATGATAAACGCTGGCCTACAAAATCGTCATATCCATAAAATCTTATTACTTTGATATATACACAAATATACGAAACTATTTGTCACCCCTTAAAGCAAAACCTAATTATAAACTTTCCTCTTTTTTCAAATTTATTTCTTACCAATATTCTTGAGACAGTCAAATCAGATATACAATTTCTCTTCGTCGCTTTACCCAAAATGTCATCCTCAGCCTCAGGAAGATAACGTGGATGTGGGCATCTGAATTCTATAAAATAAAACCCATCTAATTCTTATAAAATGGTTTACTACACAAATGGATAAGAATTCATGTAAAGGAAGCGGTATAGTTTGGAGATGGCTTCCACTGCCTTGTCTTCCCAATACCTCTCTTTCCGCCATGCCCATCCTCCTGCAACTTTCTCCAGGTAATCTCGGCTTCTTCCTCAAATACCCATTTCTCCTCTCCATCAAATTGGTGGGTTTTATTTAGTTTCCCCTTTTTCATCTCGTGTGATTCTATCGGATCGAGAAAATTATCTGGCATCGATTTCTCTGTTTTTTGTAGCATCGGATGTTCATAGGTCGGTAGAGGGAACGATGAAATTAACTGTTTTCTTTTCTGGCAGCTGAGTGATTTGTTCTGTGCCTCTTACCCATTTCTCTCCTTGTTTTTTTTCTTCATTTAACTTTGTCTGTGATCATAGTTCATGTTGAAAGTAGCGTTTATGGGTTCTGAAAAACATCGCAAGCTAAAGAGAATGCCGAATAGTAGAAGCTTTATGTATTGAATTCGTGCATAGCTTAGTGGATAAGGGACCTATTACAAGATAAATTGCTGAACTAAGAAGAAGCTTTTTGTTCCCATCCTTTTGATCGATTAGAGTTTGAACTGCTCTGAGATGTCCAAGAATTTTGTATTCCAGGGTATGATTATTGGTGTAGGCCGTTTAGATTTCCCCCAATTTGATTTAGTTCGTCATGCTTTTAGAAGTGTGGTGCTTGCTTTCATGAGTTGGGCACTAAGAAACTAAGACCTACGTTATTTTACTTTTACAGGAAAGAATGTGGTCTCATTAGTATTTTACTTTTAGTCACCAAGAAGCCGAAATAAAGGAACTAAACGAGTGTGAAGAGCCATTGCAGCTACCTTGATCCTCTAATATTCTGGGCCTTCTTCACCAGTTACCTTACAAATTCTACTTGTCTGAGCTAACTTGCACACATTTCGACTAATCTCACGTGACAGTTATTTAGTCTTTTTTTTTTCCCCTGTCTATGGGAGTTACAAAAAACATCTCCAATTGGATATCAAGGCTATAAACTATAAATTATAATGATGGAAACGAGGAGAACATTTACGCCAAGAAACAACAAAAAAGACAATGGAATCAAAGAAGTGTTCAAAGGGGAGCTATTTTCTTGAAAAATTGGATGATTTCTTTCCATCCATATAGCCCAAAACCCAGCTCGGACAAAATGCATCCATAGAAGCTTTTTCTCCTTAGTGAAGGGGTGACCTGTGAGTAGGTAAACCAATATAGCTTCAGATGGTAAGGGAGTGTGCCATCTAAAAAGTAGTGAGGATTTTGTTCCAATATTTTGTTGAGAAGATGCAAGTGACAAATAAGGGACCTGTAATTCAGACTTTTCTTCACAGAGGACGACCAATGAGGGGATAGTTGCATATAAGGCATTCTCCACTGCAATTTGTCGCGAGTGTTAATAGCTTTCAGAACTAACCTCCCATAGAATAGAACAAACTTTATCTTTTTATGGTAATAATCACTCCATATGGACTTGTAAAAGATGGGGGTTCTTAATATTTGATAAATCCCGATTAAGAGAGTTGATAGAGAAGAGGCCATTTGGTTCCAAACTCCATAAGTATATATCCTTGTCCATAGAATGATGTTTTTTGGCCAAAATCTGTAGGAGGGATGTCATTTCTGTAATTTCTGCTTCTTTTAAATTTCTTCGAAATCTAAAGTCCCAAGGAGCCACTTCCTTAGACGGTTATACCACATTTCATCTATTGTATTGTAATCAGCTTGTCAGATGTCAATGCAAAAAGAAGGGAGTACGTGCTGTAAAGGTGGTCCTTAGTCAACCATGAGTCCTTCCAAAAAGCTGGGAATTTACCACCAACCACCTTGATGGAAATTCCGCTGAAGATCAGGGCCTATACCTTTAGAGTCTCTTTCCATGGTCCATGCACCATTGCTGTTTGTGGAAGCTCTCTGATGGTGGTGGCGAACAGTGGGCCCATATTTCTCATCTATCACCTTTAGAGTTTCGCCAAAGGGCATTTTCTTCCAACAAATAACACCAAATCCATTTGGAAAGAAGAGCCTTGTTCTTTGATTTGATATTGCAAATGCCGAGTCCACCTTCTTCCAAAGGCCCACTGACTTTGTCCCAATAGACCATGCCCTGCCCTTCTTTGTCTTTGTAGCCCTTCCAAAGGGACTTTCAGATGATTCTATTTCTCTCTAAATCTTTAGCGCTCTTTGTTTGGCTAGAAAAGAAGGAAAAATAATAAAGAGGGAGGTTTGAGAGAGTGGCTTGTATAAGTGTAAGTCTTCCACCTTTAGATATTGTAGAGACTAAAGTTGGAGAGAATTCAACGTTCTATATTCTCATTATTAAAGTCTATATATATATAGACAAATATACAAGGTTGACCTAATCCTATAAGGAGAAGGTAAAGGACAAATTAATATTAATATAAGAATATAAAATATACTAATATCTATACTCTAACACTCCCCCTCAAGTTGGTGCATATATGTTAATCATGCCCAACTTGTTAGACAAATAATCTATTCGTGCTCCATTCAACTTGTGTTCTGTGATTTTTGATATCATTGGGATCACCTCAGAAGTCACGATTGATTTCTTCTCAGCCATAACAAACAAACTAACTTATTTGAATAAAACGACAGAACCAAACAAAACCAAATCAGATCGAACCGAACTTGAACTTGATGAACCAAACCACTTGAAACCAAACCGGTTGAACTGGACCACTTGAACCGGATTAGGTATTTTCTAGAACCAGAAACCCTAAGTGCTACCCCACGACAACCAGAGGGGCAAAGGCGATTGGCGGTGATGGAAGCGCACGGCAACTAGCGGCGACGAAGGTGCGAAGAACGGCGAGACGAAACCCACGAATAGCAATTGGAAAACAGCAGCGTTGGCGAATCAGCAAACGGCGGCGACCGGCGACCGGCGGCAGCGGTGGTGGTCGGCGGCGGGCGGTGGTGAGTTGTGTTGGATAGCAATGAACAAAACCCTAAGGCACAAAACCCTAATGGGCACAAAACCCTAATGGGCGCAAAACCCTAATGGGCATCAAAACCCTAATGGGCGCAAGAAACTTAGAGCTCTGATACCATGTAGAGACTAAAGTTGGAGAGAATTCAACATTCTATATTCTCATTATTAAAGTCTATATATATAGACAAATATACAAGGTTGACCTAATCCTATAAGGAGAAGGTAAAAGACAAATTAATATTAATATAAGAATATAAAATATACTAATATCTATACTCTAATAGATATGAAGAGGGCTCCCAAGTGCTGAGCTTTTTTCTAACCTTTTCCAGCATAGGATCCCAAAAAGAGGAGGTATTGTACTTACCATTTAGGGGAAGACCTAAGTAAGTATGCCAGATACCATTTTTACACACAAACCAAGCTGCCAACAGCTCAATTTCAGTATCCTCCATATTAATACCCATCATTTCAGATTTTTGAAGGTTGATGTTTAGACTAGATGTTTCTTCAAAGATTCTGATGGTGTTGAAAATTTTGGAGAGGTGATCGTTGTCTGTTGAAGAGAAAAGAATAGCGTCGTCTGCAAATTATAGGCGATGGACTTGAAAAGAGATTTTCCCCACCGAACAGCTCTTAATCAGATGGAATCAGCAGCTTGAGTTATCAATCTACTGAGGCAGTCCACTATTAGAATGAAGAGGATGGGTGTGAGTGGGTCACCTTGTCCAAGGCCTCTTGTTGCCAAGAACGTTACTCTAGGTCTCCCGTTTATGAAAATAGAGAAATTTGTAGATGATTTGAATCCCCTAATCCATCTCCTCCATATAAGTCCAAAACCTTTTGCTTCCAGAATATCATTTAGAAAATCCCAGTCCACTTTGTCAAATGCTTTTTCAATATCAAGTTTTATGACCATAACTATAGTTACTAAGAAAATTCATATGATATTATCCCAAGTAGGTGGCCATCACGGTTTCAACTCATTTCCTCTTAGCACTTTACGTTTTTATTGAATCCAATGATCACTAGGTCAATCCATGGTAGTTCATCATTATTCACTCATTATTTACTCCTCTCTTTGTGCTCTGTATATTCCCTCAGTGAAGGGATTCCATTCGTTCCCTAGAATTGGAAAAATTCAGAATGAGGAACTTCCCTTAAAATGCTCCAATTTCCTAAGACGTATATAGGCATTGAAATGAGCGCTAAAATGTCGTCTCATTTACTTTTGAGCTATGTCTCAAAAAATGTGCCCAATCATTCTTAACTAGATGTTCCAAATTATGGTGTTGAAACTGAATTCGTAGATTTTCGCTCTTCCCTGTTAGTTGATGACCAGCAAAAGCACTTAAATAGTTGGATACAAGTTTCCACACATTAAATGGTGCTGATATTGTAGCCATTATTTCGGTCATGGGAAATGTTACAACTCTAATTTGAAGTGTTATAAGAAAGGAACTAAAACAATATTGAATGAATTTGTTTAACTGATATTATCTGTTGATCCATGGGCATTATTTTCTGATCATGAAACAGTATTTCATCCTTGCTAATTGCTGCATCATTCTTGATGTTCCTTTCCTTTCCAGGTGGGGTTGGAACAGGGATCAAGGTGGAGGCAAAATTACCCATAGAACAAGGGGTCAAGCGTTTCGAATCTTGGCCAACCCTAATGTACGCTTTGACTCAAGGCTTCTACATGTTTAATGGCAATATATTTGGTTTGAATATGGTCAAAGATTTTGTAGGTATGTCATTAGTAATTGATTAGTGAATGCTTATGATAACAAACTGCCTAGATATATTTGGAGAATTCTCCCCCACCTGGCCTTGAATTTGAATAGAATCAATCTTTCAGCATCTCTTATGCTTGAAATTTGACATAGTTGGCTGTCTGATTCCTTGGATTTGAAGTGCTGTGACAGTTGATATACCGTTGTTCGGTTACTTGTTTATCCTATGCTTGTTATTAGATCTTAGGATTTCTATCAACCTTGGAGAATCTGTGATTCAATGCATTTTCTTCCTTTTGGATTTGTTTTCATCAAGCTGCAATCTCGCAATAAAGTCATTTTGTAAGTTGATTATGGGCTTCTGTTCTGCAACAAACATATATTATGTCAATTGTTTAGGTCTCTCCTGGGAAAGATGGCTTTGTTAAAGAGGTGATCATGGTAGATCCTTTGGAAGCCAAACGAATGGCTGCGAAACAAATGGAAAAGATAAAAGCAAAAGAGAAATTGAAGGTAAAGAAAGTTATTGTCTATGGTGCAAAACTTGTTTATAAACAGTATGGATAGTTTTCCTAAGTTCTTTCTTGAAGGAGAGAATAATGGCTATACAAATTTAAGATGTGCTGGAAATAATGTATGTTGTGAAATGTGAACGCAGCGAAGACGTCAAATAGAAGCGATTAATGGAGCATGGGCAATGATTGGTCTCACTGCAGGGCTCGTCATCGAAGGTCAAACTGGAAAAGGCATTCTAGCGCAGGTGAAAAGTTATAGTTTTCTTACGTTCTAACATTATTAGAAATTAATATTGGTTTAGGACATACTCAGAAATGGTAGCTTAAAACCTTTTCTACAGTAACCCCAATGGTTGTGCGGAGCGGTTAAAAAGGTCCTTAAATACGACAAGAATTTATGGCATCGACTGCTTCATTTAGATACGTTATTTTCACTCGAACGTTACAAGGTTCGATGATAGTCATCATTTTTCTTCATTTGAGTAAACATGGAGGTGAAAGTGTTGGGTTGGACAACAGGTGCCTAATTTCTAAAGCTTGGAATTCTAACCTGTATGTCTTTGTGTTCAATCTCTCTAAGACTATTTAGAACCAAATATTATCAAACTTCTTTTTCTTCCCCTCCTGTTTGATAAATATTTTTTTTCAAAGATTTTTATATCTAAAAACTAAGCCATTTTGCTTACAACTTCTTTGTCTCTGATCTTCTTTATTGAAAATGTTCTGAAATCCTAGAGAAAATTTAAGAACTTAAAAGAATTTTCAAATTTCGCCAAGAGATCCTTTGGGTTCATCTGGACATGAAAAGAATATCCTTTTTTCAAAATCATGCTGGAAGGTCATCCCTTCAAACTCGGAAAAAGAAATTCTTTGGGTTCGAGTTCGATGTAAGCTTTCTTGTGGAGGAACAATCGAATGGTCAATAACTCATTTTATTTCATTTTTCTCAATGAATGTGTGATTTTTCATAAACAAATTGTACAAGCTTTAATCTAGGTTGAATGGACTTTGGAGGAATGAGTTCAAACTCCTAAGCCCTACGTGCCTAAGATATTAAAATACTTATAATTTCTTGACAACTTAATGTCTTAGAATCAGCCAACATTAGCACAGGCCTTAATTGCAAAATAGACATTAAACAAAACAGCTTCTCAGTAACAATATTTTCTCCCAACACTAAATTGAAACTTTTCTTGTTTCAAATTTCAATCTCTAACATGTTTTTTCTTCATTATTTTCTAGTTGACCGATTACTTCAACACCGTTGTCCATGTCTTTGTACGATAGACAACTTCGAAGGCAAAGATTGAAGTCTTCGAATGAGGAACTATTCTCGTATCAACCATTGAAAGTTTAGTACATTAAATATTTCTGAGCAGGTCTTATCGCACATCGTTTTATACATTTGTATGGAAAAAAAAAAAGAGGAGATCTTTCCATCCTAAGAACCTCAAGAATCAAACTGGTGTTGAGGACTCTGTATTGATTCCTTTTCTCAAGTTTGATTTTTCTGCACATTTCATATACAAAATTGACATTTAATTGTGAAGCCATTGGGATATGAACTATGAAGCAGTGGATATATATGGTTCTGTTTTGGAAGATTTTATTGATAATACAGTCAATATCTCATTCTCTACACTTTTCTTTTTCTAGAGGCTGGTTCTATTTTTTCTCATTTGATTATCCCTCTTAAAAGTATGATATATATATTTTAAATATTATTTTGGTCAATCTATTTTTGATTTTAGTGCATGTTGGTTCTTGTACTTTCAACCTTTATTCGTTTAATTTTGTATTCTCAAAATTTCTATTTTGGTCTGTGTAATTTTTAAAAGTGATCAATTTGGTATATAATTGTAAAATTTTAACACAAATTTTATATAAAATACAAAATATTTTAATATAAATCTATAGTTACATTTTAAGAAATTAAGTTAATGAAGTGTTATGCTAAAAATAGCATAGAGATAAATGAGATAAAAAAATGGAGGCTGAAATTGGTTAGTTTTTAAAAGTATAAGAATTAAAATAGATCCAGTGATTAAAATGAACAAAAATTGAAAATATAAGGATAATTAGACGTTTTGAAAATCTATGGATATACTGAGTCAAAATAAAAGAGTACTAGAATCTTAATGATATTTAAATAAAAAATTTAAAACTAAATTTTCTTTGGTCTAATGCACCTGTTGGTGGTACATATATGTTAGTTAGCTATTCTCGCTTTGAATTTTTTCCACGTCTTAATAACATATTAAAAATCAATTAAGAAAATATATTATAATAATATAGAGAAAATGCTACCGTTAATCTCACTACGTATTTGACAATACATTATAATAATCAGTGTTGTATTTGCGAAAGTAAAAAAAAAAAAGCAACTGTTATTATATAAAATTTAAAATTTAATAGGGGTAAATGCTGACCAAAATAAATTATGCATTTTAAAAAATCGTCAAACATATTAGATATATTTTTCTGAATAATTTTTTAGACAAATATATTTGATTTAATCGATAATCGAACTGTATCTAATCAAATATAAATAACTTAAATATAATTTAAAAATTCTGTATACTCTGAAATATGATTATTCCTAGGTAAAGTGAGAAATTTAAGATCCTAACCTAAGCATAGAAGTTTAGAGTTTGCACATTGTAGATGAAAATATCGTAGCTAGTCATATATACATATTGGTAAAAAAAAAAATCTAGAAGAATCCAAAATTAATTTAACACTAAATCTGGTTTTAAAATCAATTTAACAGTGAAATCAATCATTTTGTAAATGAATCCAAAATTAACTGATTCCTAAAATTGATTAAATAATTTACATTTAAAATGAAATCTATCGTAAAACCTGGGAGAGATAAGTTTAATCTCGAATTAAATTTTGTAGGTGAGGTTTAAAAATAGAATAAGGATAAAGATGGAAATCACCATAGTTTAAATTCTCTTATTATGATGTTATTTGGCAATTTATTAAAACGGGTTCAATTCTGGCTCCTCACCTAAATTATCCAATTTAATATATTGGAGGTACATGCCCTCAATGGTGAGCGGCCCAAGCCCACTAAGTTAGAGTTCAATCATGTGTTGGGCTGGGCCGAGGTTACATGACCAGTACTAATCCTATCCAAGTTATATATGGGCTACTAATTGGGCTTTGACTTCTGGATCCAACTTTAAAATGGGCCATGGCTGACATCTTGTTATCATGCTCACGCCTTTGGATTTTAACTTTTCTTTTCTTCTCGAGATCGTTTGATAGAAACAATATTATTAATCCATAAACTGAGTTCTTAACTTTTAAAAAATTCCAATTACCTCTCAAAGTTTTGAATTGTAATCCTAGGTTATCTTTTATCATTTATATTGTTTGCTAAATCACAATGTGACATGTTTATGGGATGGATAAACAAAATAAAGTGACACAGAAAATATGTTCTTTTATTTTTTATTAAAATAGTTTATATTATTATTTATTTTTAGTATAATAACGTGTGGGTAGGAGTTCAAACACAGACTTTTTGGTTGGAGATATATGCCTTAACCAGTTAAGCTAGGTTGGTAAAATAATTTATAGGTTAAAATACTATTTTATTATTAACTTTTAAAATATTGGTTTTGATTGCCGTACTTTCAACTTTGGTCCATTTTAGTTGTACTTTCAAAATTCGTTTTTTCCATATACTTTTAAAAGTGACCATTTTGGTCCCTTAATTTTATTTTAAATCTCATTTTCTCTATTACAATTTCAACACGATAATACACTCAATATATTTATTGAAATGTAACCATGACTTTATATTAAATGATTTCCGTTACGTGTAGAAATTTTTTGTGTAAAAGTTTGAAAATTGGGACCAAACTGGTCTCTTTTTAAAAGTAGATGGACCTGTAAAATTAATATAAAGATGAAAATGAACCGAAACAAAAAATACATAAGACCAAAATAGTATTTAAACCTAATTTATATTATTACTATCACACATGAAAACAATAATTGAATAACAAAAATACTGTGTTTCTGTGTTTGAAAAAAAAGTAGTTAATTGATGATCATATTGCTTGGTTGTAATTCTATTTATTTGGAAGATAGTGAAGAACATTTATGAAATGATAGGGGTCTTAATTGGGAAAAGTGTGATGACATTATTTAATGCAATTAATGTAAGTGTTGAGAAAAAGGTGAGAGAAAAATTATTAAGTTAGTTGGAATTATTAAATGGGAATAAAGTTGTGGGAATTATTAATTGAATCATGTAGTGATGGGAGAGGGGACAGGTAAGCATGGTTCCATTAAAAGCCTGCAAATCTGCAAAAAGATGACCAAAAAAAAAAAAAAAAAATAGTGAGAGAAATAAATAAAGAGAGAGAGAAAATAAAGGAGATATGTTATAGTTTATCATATGCATGTTATGTTCCCCTATCTTAGGTTAATGCTCACATTTCTATTCTAAAGAGAGAAAAAGAGTAAAGTTTATCTTTATTGATGGTTTAGATTTTTTTTTGGTCTTATTTCAGCAAAAAGGAAAAATAAAATTGGAACTTTTCAGGTTGTTTCATTTTTGTACCTGAAGTTTAAAAATGTTTAATCTTGTGATCTATAAATTTTTAGGTTTATTCTATTTTGGTCGGTAAATTTTTAAAATGTTAATTTTTAGTCCAAAAAACAACCATTTTGGTTTCGACTTATTGTTTTAATATTTCATTAATTATTCGATAAATGAAAAGTGTGATTTCAAGCATACATATTAACTTACACATATTAGAGCTACATAAGTTGGCTATGGTAGGAAAAGAATCAAAACCATTTTTGTTTATTCTAAAGTCAATGAACTAAAATAGACATTTTGAATATTTCGAATCAACATGTAATAATAAACCTAAAAATTTAGGGCCAAAATGAAATAAAACCTCGATTAAAAATGACGTTAAGGACAACGATACCAAAATATATCCACAATGGTATGATATTGTCTGCTTTAGACATAGTCCTCAAGGCTTTACTTTTGGTTTCACTCAAAATGTCTCATACCAATCGAGATAATTTTCCTATTTTATATACCATGAATCATGCTCTTCCCTAGTTCATGTAATATTTTGTTTGTATTCTCATTGCAAGCCCAAGAAATGGGAACTAAACCGCCAGAAAAGAACATATAATAAAGTACAAAAATAAATAATAAAAAAATAAAAAGTAGAATTAATTTTTTTTAAAATATTTTTACTTATTGAAAAAAGAATAGGAGTGAGTAAGAACCTTTTTGGAGGTCCACATCTACTTTTCAATAGATGAAAAAGAAAGGCAAAGCTTTTTGCTTACAAGACAATCTTTTTCTTTTTAGGGTTTTAGGTGAACTAAGAGTTTGGCATTCATGAGAGAGAGAGAGATTTGTTTGTTTGTTTTTTTTTTTTTCAAAAGAATACAAAAGGGAAACCAATTAGGAGTAGGTTAAAAGCATTCTTAACTAAAAGTGTGCAATCCCCCTTTGTCTCACATTGACTTTATGGGAATTTTTTTTTTAATTTTTTTTTTAATTTTTTCCCATCTTCTCCCCATTTTGTTTAAGTAATATATCAATTTTACTTTTAAATTAATGTATCTATGGTACTACTTTTTAAGTCATCCACATGGCACCTTATTTATTATCATCTTTTGCATTTGTGTGATAAATCAATTTTGGTCAATGCAAAAAGATCATGAAGAAAATATAATTGAAAATTATTTTATATCATTTAGGTTCGTTTACTCAATCATAATGATTAAGAATCAGAATAAAAATCAATTGGAATCGGATTATTATTCTATAAATTTAACAAAATCATATATATTGTTAATTGAGACGGATGGAATTGTGATTTATCATGTCCTTAATTAAAATAATAATAATTAAGTTTAAATTATTCTATCTTGATTTCTAAAAACGTTCAAATATTTTATTTTATTCCCTTTTTAACTTTAGAATGCTTTGCTTTAGTTTCTAAATTTTACCTAAAGAGGTCATTAACAAGTTCATTGATGTTTTCATTAATTATTGAATAAAAAAATTTAATTATTTTGATATGCCTTATTGGATGTGGCTTTAAGCAATTTTCCCAATGGAGATATAATCATTAAATAAATGGATAAAATACATGTTGATTTAATAATTAAAAAAATCAATGTCAATATAAAATTAGCTTGCAGTAATTGACACTTATCTATGACCAAGAGATATGAGTTCGAATCTCCTACCCCAACTTATTGTACTAAAAAAAATTAAAAAAAAAACGATAAATACTCTAATATTTTTTAAAAAAATGTTATGAAGTATAAGAATCAAATCAAAATATTTGGATGTATAAAAAAAAAACAACCTAAAGTAGGGATCAAAATAAAAGTTAGACTCAAAAAATATTAATTAGCTAAGACTCCCACGGGATAATATGGTCAATAAACTATTGAAAATGAATCATATAAAGTTTTTTTTTTTAGATTAATCATAAATTAAGATGTGATGCTTTTTTGGGAAGTAATTCATGATCATGATATGTCTGGAAGGAAAAAAAATTTATTAACTAGCATAAGGAGATATTGTTAGATTATCTAAAAAGATGATTGGATGAGGGATTTGAAGATTTTAATTTTAATTATAGGCCTTTGCAAAAGATGGTATATTTCAAACAAACTATATAATAAAATAATTTTATTGGGTGGTAAAGCTTTTGTCAGGCTTTATAAAAAGGGGATGATGCAAGATTGGGGAGTGTGGTGGGTGAAATTTTGAAGATATTATTATTATTATTTTAATGGTAAGATATAATAGGACATATATATTAGGATGTTGTTTCACAAATCAATATTTAATATAATTTTGAAGAGTTGTCATAGGTTGATTATATCAATAAAAAGTTAAAAAGTTAGTATCTTTACAAAATGTGGGAGATGTACAAGAATCTTTTGGTGTGTCGAACAATGAATAAATATTTTCTATTTAAAAAAAAGGGTAATTTAGGAACCTATTTGATAACGTTCTCATTTCTTATTTCTCGTTTTCAATTTTATTAATAAATTTAAGTATTTGACAACTATTTATATTTCTTATTTCTCATTGTTTAAAAATACTCTAAAAATTGTATAAAAATTTTGAAAACAATAAAAATAAAGTTTTTGTTTTATGTTCCCGAGAATCTAATCACTTGAGTATATAATTTAAGGTCGTAGGCTTGACTCCCCACTTTCATCACATGTTAAACTAAAACAAAAAGTTATTAAACTACGCTATCAAACTTTATGTTTAATGAAAGTTTTTAATTTTTTTTATCATCCTTCTTAATCAGAACCTTAAACTGTTAATTTTGTCTCATGGAATCTCAAAGGTGTACAAGTGATTAAATCCATATTTCTTAAAAATAAAATTAGTTCATTAACCAACGAATAAGTGACACAAAATTCAGTTCTAGAAATGTGCCAGTCTAAGTATAAATATTTATAACCCTAGACATAGAATTAAATTTGTAAAAATGAAAATATATATATATATATATATATATATATATATATATATATATATAACTGTTGAAGCAATTTTTGGGATGCTGGTTGAACTGGGAGTCGGTGATCGGGTCGACTGCCAAGGGATCAAGGAGAGGTTGGGTCTAGCTAGGAGAAGCCGAGTGCCGATGTGAACAAGGGAATTACAATATCTTGTTGTTTGGAAGATTGAGAGAGTTGATAGTCTTCACGAGATCTTAACTTTAGAAGTTGAAGCGAGCAAAAAAAGAAGGTGAGTGGATGCCAGCATGGTATCTGCCAACCACACTCCGATGCTTAAATCAGTATATTCAGACGAGAGTAGTAAATAGTGGCTTAAAATAAAATGACATATCTTGAAAGGTTAGAGGTCCTTTCTATTTATAGGAGATGTGGTAGTGTGAACGCATGGTGGCAGCATACCTATGGTTCGCGCTATAACCTGCACTATGGTGTGACGCCAACATAGACCGAACTATAACTAACCCATAATGGCAGTTGAAGTGAGGTCGACTTATAAGACGTCCAATATGGCGCGAAGGTGGCTGTACACCTATAAACCACCCAATATGGGGTGGAGATGGTTGCACACCTATAAGCCGTCCAATATGGGATAGAGGTGTCTGCACACCTATAAGCTTCTCAATTTGAAATTTTATCTCAATTGGACTTGTTTTAGTTAGGGTCTTCTCCGATCCACACTCGAAGTGAGTCTTACTTATTAGGACTGATGCATGTTTGATAAATTCAACCACAACAATGACAAAGCAATAAAAAACTCAAATTCTAATTTAAAAGGGTCAAAGTTTAATTCGAGCAATAAAAGAATTAACATCACAAAAATAATTTTCAACTAGCTAGGCCCAAATTTTCATTAACCACAACTAGTGGCACATATTATGGAATATTTAAAATGAATAATAGTGACAAATTCAAGAAATTTATAAGAGAAGAATTTACATCAAAATGAACTTAGAAATGTGCGTTTTAAATTTTTAAATTTCTCTTTTTTAGTACAATAAAAATAAGAATAGGTAAAACCTCACGTGATGGAGTAATACTAGAAGAGCAATGTATTTATTGTTCTAAAAAAGACAAAAAAATATGTGAGATGGAGATTCGAATCTTTGACTTTTTGGTGGTTAATAATTTATTGCTTAACTAGTTGAATTGTTTTCAAATTGGCATCTAGATTTATGGAACAAAATAAATATTTGGAATAAATTCATGTATACTTTTTTTTTTTTTGAAGAAAACAAAATGTAAATTTTAAAAAGAAGTGGGCCAAACTCAACTTTTTTACCTTTTTTTAGGCAACTTTTTTACTTAAAATTAGCTTTTTACTTTTCTTATTCTTTATTTAAGTACAATAACAACTAACTATTTAGGTCTTGATTAAGCCTCATAAATCATTCCTAAACGAACTTCTAATAAATTCCTTAGTAATTGTAAATTTGTTTCTATTTATTAAAAAAAGGAACAAAAAATAAGAAACAAAAACCAAAAAATAAGAAACGAGCACTTAACATCTGGGTTAGATGAAAAAACAGAAAGCCAAACGTTAACACAATGATTGAGCAAAAAGACCAAATTGGACACATGTGGTTGGCAGCTTGTGTTTGGAAGGTGATAAAAGGAACTCAATAGAGAGGGGGAGAGAGAGCATAGATCCATTTATTAGGGAGATTGGATGAATGTGGTGTGGGAAAAGCATAAGAATATGTTATATTATGTAATGTAAAAGGGTGTAAAGTTGAGAGTGTGAATTTGTTTGGGTTGGAAATGGGAAAATGCCATTTTGCCCTTTTTTTTTTTATTTCCATTTCTCACACTCCACACATTTTTTCTGCATCTTGACAAATCTAACTCAACCTTTTTTTCTCTCTTCCAACCATTATTCTCCTCCCTCTATCTGACTCATAGTAGGCCTGCCTAGTTTTGTCTTTATAATTTTAAAAATTATAAATTTGATTCTTACGGGTATGAATCTAATTTAATCTTTTTTTGAATTTAGTCGTGTGGAAAGTAATAAGAACTAGTTTGGTAGCATTATTGTTTCTTATTTTTCGTTCTCAATCTTATTAAGAAATTACCTAAATATTGGATAACTATTTATATTTTTTGTTTCTCGTTTTTTTAATATTTTAAAAATTATAGAGAAATTTTGGAAATAGCAAAAAATAAGTTTCGTAATAGTATAGTTGGCATCTTGTCTTTGAAAGGTGATAAAAGGAACTCAATAGAAAAAAAGAACACTATGGAGTGCGAGAGAGGAAGTATAAATCCAATTACAGTTTTATCATTATATTATTGAACTTATGGGTGTTGGAATCATGCAATTCTATTCTTCTTTATTAAAAAATGAGGAAATAGAAACGTTACCAAAAGGACTCTAAGTGTCTTATCTATTTAGTAATGCTTGAATTGACTTCAAAAGTTTCAATTTGATAATCCCTATGATCTTGGTTTAGTTTCCTGTCTTGTCTTTATAATTCTACAAGTTTCAGTTGGATCTTTATGATTTGGTTAAATCTTACAATTTATCTTGCGGGTACACGACGTTGTCATATTAAATACTTGATATGTTTTCTATTTATGCAGACAATAGGTACTAGGTAATTAGTGTGTTAATTGATAATTCAAAATTTTTTTAATACAACATGTGGATGTGAGAATTCGAACGCACGACGTTTTGGTTGAGATATGTGCTTAACCAGTTGAGGCTTTAATTTTATAGGAATGTCGAAAAATTTTCAACGATAGATAGATATCTTTAAACAAAATCATGGAAATTAAGAAATTCATAAAAATTATTTGAATGAATAAGTGACTAACGGAGGTTTGAATTTTTCTATCATCGCATGTTAAAGTTTGTTTTATTTTGATTTTGAAAGTTTCAAAATGTCAATTTTAATCTCTTTTAACGATAAAGAATACATTCTTTTTTATCAATAAGCTTTCTAAATGTATATTTTAATCTCTGAATTAAAAAAAAAAAAACCTTTGCTGTTATTTCGTCATTGGAACATATGCTTACCTAATACCCTACTTTAACATATTAATACACACGTTGAAAGTCTCTTTATTCATCTGTTACATAATTAGTAGATAATAATAACAAAGTTTAAAATAGTTATTTTTAAAAGTTTGGATAGATATTCTAAAAGATCATAAACTAAGATAAAAAATATCTGTGATAAAATAAGAATTAAAACGATATATTATTACTTGATAACTCATTTGAAATTAGAGATACCAAAATTTTTAAAATAAGACAATATCTATCAATCACAAAAAAGGTTTTTTAACTTTTAAGTCACATCTCTATTATTATTGCTTTTTTTTTTCTTTTTCTAATAATAAATGGATAACAACAAAGAACTTCTGGTCACATCACATCCATACAACTAAATCAAACATAAAATAATAATAATCTCCCCCCCTCTCTCTCTCTCTAAATTTTTTTGTTTATTTTGTATATATAAGTTTTCAAAATAAAAACTATTGCTTTGTGGTTAGAATGTCATTAAATTTTTTTTTTTGATTTCATATATGTAATATTATATTTTGCATAAACTTTGGCAACTTAGTGTAATAATTAAATGTTGTGTCCTTTATATATAGCATTGTATTTATTGAAAAAAATTGGCATCTTTGTAATTCAGTTGAACTACTAATTAGTTATTTGTTTTTGAAAAAAAATAAAACTATTACAAGTAAATGGCTTTTAATCTTACCCTTTTTTAATGGTATTTTTTGCTTTTCTTTTATTGTAGTTTTTTCAATGGTATTTTATTGTAGTTGGTCTTTATAAAATAACAAAGAATATTGTTTTTTTTTAATTTTATGACCAATTTTTAAAAATTCTTTTCTCGATTTTTAACACATATGTTGATAGAATATTTCCATGATTTTAAATAAATAAGACCCATTTCATGTCATAAGAAAAACTAAAGTAATGTGTAAATTATTCTCTAAGAATAACTTTATTGACAAATTTTCGTTAGTTTAGACATTAGTTCAGCTTGATTTATCCATTTCAATTGAATCAACCAAATGTTTTCTAAAGAATTTGAATTGGTATGTCTAAAGTTGCTTTTTGTATAAAAAGAATTAAATGATTAATGGATCATAATGAAGTGGGTCCATCACTTATTAGAGAGAAATCTAATAAGGAAGAAGAACACATGCATGGTTGGGTTGAATGGGGACTTGTGCACATTTATTTCTTTAATGAAATGATTGAAACTTTTTGGCTACAATATGATAATGGGTGTTTGGAGATATACATTGCTCTTTCATTTCCATCATCAAAACTTTGGAATAAAGTTAAATCATACATTTTTTTTTCTAATTCTTTAAAAATGTTGTGAATATTTTAAGGAATATGACAATGTTTAGCTTTATTAAATATTATATTGTTAAATAGAGTCTCATATTGTTAACACCACAATAGAGCTTTATTAATTATATTTTAAATTTATTTTGTTTATTTACTCATTTTTATCACCTATTTTTTCTTTGTGTAAGGATGATGAAAGAGGTGATCCCATTGTCTATAAATATGTCAACAAGTTATTTGCTTGGGTAAAAATTAAACCATCTCTTTTTAATTAAAATTATGAAAATTTAAAAAATATTATATAAGTAATTTTGATTAATAAATAATTATTTTACACCTCTTAAATAAGTATTATAAGCTTTTTTTTTAATTAGTACTTAAATTCATATAATTACTGATACTTTTGTTGGCAATTATATATATATATATATATATATATATATATATATATATATATATCCCATTAATATTTTCTCTATTTTAAACATATATCAATATACCTCTATATCAATATCCAACCATTTGATTTATGAAAATATTGAGCGGTCGGATAGATATTTTAATAATTATTCTGAATTTGAAAATACTTTTTTTTTTATAGAACATTTATTATTAGGTTAGAATTTTAATTTTATTCTATAGACCTAACTCAACTCACAAAAATTATCTGTTGTAAAGATCTAAATCTATAGTTGTCTCCTGAATAATGATATAGTGACAAAGATATGGGAATCTTGTTGATAGCACCTACCATAAGGTGTGTTCGAGTCCTATGCTAGTTACTATATTGCTCAACCCAGACAACGAACCCCGATTATAAGGATCCATTAACATAAGCCACACGACTTTGATTTCGAAAAATAAAAAGAAAAAAAACCTTAACCCATAGTTTAAGAAAATGATACAAAATTGGAAAGATTAATTAAATAATTAAAACACTAAAGCACCTTTTAGGATTGCCTTTTCTTCCCAAAAAGAAAGTAGAAAAATGCAATTAGCTTTTAAACTTGCTTTGGCTTTAATTAGAGGTTAGTAAACATTCAAAAACACGCAAAGGTAAACCATCTTTAAATGATAAAAAAGGTAACTTTTTATTTATTATTATTTTTTTAAAGGAAAAGTTGAGTTTCTAAGTCAAACTGATCAGCCTCCTTTAGTTTTCACCTTTTCCTTTTCCAATATTTTTTTTAATTTAAAATATAATATCATATTACAATTTTTAATTTGTTTTAGATAATCCTTAGCTTTGCTTAAATTTTTTATTTTCATAGATCCCTGCACTCTTTTGATTTTATTGTGGATTTAAAGATAAATTTGTAGTTAATAATTATTACCATATTGAAAAACTATGGGCGGTTCGAAGTGATGTTTTAAAATAATTATATATTTTAAAAAATTAATATAATTACCGATCTAAGTATAACTCAATTAGTTAAGACATTTATTTTAATCAAAAGATCGTGGGTTTCAATTCTTTTTATCATATATTGTATTAAAAACACACACATGTATGCATATATATATATATAAATATAATTTTTTTTATTGAAAATTTATCTGTCCGAACTCAAAAAAGGGAAAAAAGCACTTTATTTGGTTTCATGTGTTTTGTTTGGTGATTTGTAAAATTCTAAGTTATATTAGAAGTTCAATCATATATTTAATACATTGTTTGAATTTTAGGGACTTTCTATATGTTTTTATTTAATTCAGAAATTTATTGAACACTTTAACTTCAGAAATTTATCATATATCAAATTGAAAAGTCAAAGATGCATTAGACAAAAAAAAAAAATGAAAATTTCAAATTAACTAGACTTTTTTTTTTTTTTTTTTTCAAATTCACAGATCAACTTGTAATTTTAACTTAAAATATAATCTTTTGTTTCTCACAAGATGGAAAAGAAATGATTCAACATACTAAAAGGAAAAAAAAAGCCATCAAATCAAATAGGGTTTTGAATAATTTCCCTAACAAGAAAAACATTTAAAATATGAAATTGATTAAGCTCCTCAATTATGGTTGGTGAGAAGCTGAAATGAAGGGATAAAGATGGAAAAAATGACCAATCTTCCCAAAAACAAAAATGAAAAAAGAAAATAAGGCAAAGTGTACCTATTAAATGAAAACACATGCATGTCAATCAATGAGGGTCAAATCAAAAATCTAGAAATGTATGTAATTGATAATGCAAAAACTGCATTTTGTCAATATTCACTTGAAAAACATGAGAAATAACCCTTTTTTTTCTTCTTCTTTTTCAATGGTCTAATAAAGTGGGTGGTGAACATGCATTTTCATTTATGGGTTTGTTTTGTGTTCAAAATTATGGCTGAAGATCTTGTTGGCCTTCCACATACCATGCATGGGGATTAGATTGCATATGTTTGTTTGTTTTTTTTTCTTCCTTTTTAAATGAAAAAGTTAATCCATTCAATAGGGTTTAGCCGGATCACGATAATTATAACAATTTCATTTTTAGTTTTCTATTTTTTAAAAATTAAGTTTGTTTTATATTTAAAGCCTGAGAGTCTTTCTTTTTATGATTTGAAACTGTCGTTCGGACAGTGACACCTTAAGTTTCATCAAGCTATTATTATATTGAGAGTCTAACTAGGCGGGACTATGATTCGTAGGAGGTTCTAGGAGAATGCAATTTTTTTGGTATGTTCTTTGCATTTCATCTATATTTCAAAATCCAGACAATATATTTAAAGGTTGAAGGACTGTTTAATAAAAGTAAGACACTTAAAAAGTTTAAAAATCAAAACGAAATAAGGAAATTTCAACTGTCAAAATAAAATAACTAAATAATAAGATTTAGATGATATTCAACTTTTTAGTTACACATGATTATCTTAACCAATTGAATTATGTTTAGATTAGCAAATGAGATTCAAATCTAATTGTATATATAAAACACAATAAATTTATTTGACGTGGCAAGAGAAGGATGTTAAAAATAAAAACAACATGAAAATAGAGATAATATCGTTATTTTCATATATTTCTTTATTCTATGTATATATATATGGGGTCTTTATGTCTTTTAAATTAACTATTCATATTAAAATCATTTACTATAACTTAAATTTAAGTTATTAAATTAGTTCAAAATTCGCAAGTCAAATTAAACGGCAATGAAAACATCGCCAAAGAATCCCAATATTCATCAGGAGACTTTTAAAATTGTCCAAAAACACGTCATTTCATTGTGACCTAATTAATCTTAAGAGTAGACTTTTATAGTCCAACATAACTTTACCCTAATTTAGATTTTTTTTTCTTTTTTTTTTGTTTTAATAAGGTAAACTCAACTACATTCTTCAAAGAATTTTTTTTTACACAATTTTCGAAGAAAAATTATATATATAATCTTAAAATTATAATGACGTAACTTAACGTAGAATTTAATTGTTTCAAATTCTTCCGTCACTTATAGGCTCCATCAGCCTTCTGATGGAGTTTAAGTTAGAGCTTGAACCGAACCTATTTGATGATTAAGTTTTCACTATCTCAACATAAAGATACTAGGTATCTAAATTTCCTACCAACAAATCGCCCGCTCTTTAATCATACATAAATAAGGATTAAAAAGGAATTAACAGGTGTGACGATTTTTTTTTCTTTGCACGTAAAAGATTTACACGTGTGAAACAAATTTTCTAACTATCTTTTATTGTTTATATGCCTTTTTAACTTACAATCAATATCATTTGGTTTGACAAATACACTTCCTATGTTTGCTTCTAAAGTACTTTTTTTTTATCTTAAATATTTGGTCTTCATATGATAACTAAAAGCAAAAATACAATTTAATTAGAGATATCATCCCTTTTCAATTTAGTTGACTTAGCACCACTAACCACTTTAGAAATCAATCTTATCTTTCAATAATTAGCATCCTTCTCAACCAACACAACTTTTAAATACTTTAATCAATTTAAAAGTTAGGTTTAAAAAATTTAATTTATTTAATTTTTATAACATGTAACATCACACTATTTATTTAATTTAATAGACATATTACGCACGATTTATTTAATTTAATAAACATGTTGCATCACACCGATTTAACTAAAATTAATTTAATGAATATATTGTCATATAAAAACAACATCTAACTAAAAACATATCCAAAGATTCGACTAAAACTTTTTAATATTACATGCTAAATCTAATATTTTGACTAGTTAAGTGGTAATTGACATTGACATATATCTTTAATAAAAAAGTTGTGAATTCGACCCCACCAACATTTTATACTTAAAAAAAATTTCTAATATTTTGAATTGGAAAATAAATATAATGATTTAATAATTGATGCACAAGTAAAATTGGGCATTTTATTATTAACCATCAAATCAATGGTTTCCTCGATCGGATTTGGAAGCAAAATGACAACTTTACCCTTCCTTTGTAACCAAGCCAAAAAAATAAAAATTAAGCTATATCGAAAACTAATAACCATCACCCTAATTTCACTAAAATAATATCTATAATTCTTCATTGCTATAAATTTAGAGGTAAAACATAAAGAAATCAAATAATTAAAAAAAAATAGTGGAGAAAAAAAAAGTAAACATAGCCTGAGCCGTCTCAGCCTCCCTCCCATATCCCTTTTAACCTTTTTTTTTTTTAATATGTTTCTCTCTCTTTTTACTGTTTTACCCTTCCATTCAAGCGTATTTACATCTCTATCCAACCGAAGTTACAAAATTCCAACTGCAATCACCCTCTGCAATTTCACAGTTTTTCCCCCACAACCACCTTGATGCTACAAGGCAGCTGATTCTCCGAGCCCCAGCAACCCGAGTCGTCATCGGACTCGAGTCTGACTGCCATGGACTCGAAGGTGGCCGCACTCGGAAGACAAGCCTTGAGCTCTTTCAAGCTCGGTATGAGAATTTTATCGGTCCATTCTTCGACATTCGTGTTCCCGAGCCATACCCCGCTTGTGATCTTCTCAAGAGCATTCTCCTGTAGTTCAAGTGAGATCTTTTCTCCAACAATGGATGAAAATTTCTTGTTGATGGAGCTCGTGATGTTATACTTGATTGGGGCGAAGTCCACCGGTTTGAAGACGACTGCATCATCGACTGAATTGAACATCTCTCGTGATGCCGATGGAGTTGTGAACGATAACTGTCGAGGGTTGAGGCTGTGGCCATGGCCGTGCTCGGTTTCGTGATCGGTTGTTACGTCACTTGAATTCAGTGACCCGTCTGTCTTCTCGTCCTCTGCATCTGCAGCTTCATTGAGATCAAATGCTATGGCTGAACCAGTAGTCTCCACTCTGGGCTTCGAACACCGCTCTTCACCGTGCACCCATTCAGCTTGACGTTTAACTGTCTTCTCGCTGAGGGATAGTTTCAACTGCCAAGTAGTTCTTGCTAAACTAGCAAGCTTCTCTTCCTCGAGCGGGTTCCCATTGGACAAGTGTTTCAGATCATCTGGTATCCAGTTTGCTGTAAGGATGAAGATGATATTACCAAGACTGATTTCCCTGCCATGAGAATCGGTGAACCGACCTCGCTCCATCGCTCTTTTTATGCTTCCACGGACAAGCAGATCTGATTCGTCAATATCATCGAGCACAATGACTGAAAATCGATTCCTTCTAACGGCCTCTGATATTCGATCCAACACGGTTCTACCACGGATACTTCTGTCTGATTCTCCATCACTACGTTTTGAGCCAAGACAAATGGTTACAGGACTGGACCCAGATACCAGCTCTGCAAGAGCAGTTGCCATCTTCTTCTTTCCAACCCGGTCGGGACCCAAGAACAAGAGCCACATGTCTCCTTTCGGGACAGTACCGCGTCGTTTTCCGTTCCCCAATTTGAACTGAGTCACAGTTGTAGCCAAAGCAGACGCTGCTTCTTGCTGCCACCATACCTTCTCTAACATACCTTTGAACAGCCTCTTGTACGAGTCAATATCTGATGCATTGACAAATTTACTACTCCGCAGTTCACATATTTTGTTCTCGGGTTTGGAAGATATGCAACTGAGAAAGTCCTTCACACGCTCTTTATGTGTTTGCTCGGCCAAGATCTCACTGTTCATTCGCCCAAGAGCCAACTCTGTTCTAACAGGGCTGCCCAATCGCGACATCGGAAGTACTTGCTCCGATGGTGGTTTGCTGGTGAGGAGTGGGTTTGGTTTTAGTTGCAGAGTTTCGCCCAATCCTTTTAGTTGTAACTTGGGTTGGGAAGAAGGATGATGCCCGAGCAAGTTCGGACTGTACAAGCCTGTTATAGGGAGAGACATCGGTACAGTTCTCTCGGAACCGAACTTGTTTAGATTATGGAAACTAGGATGCAGCTGCAAGCACGTATCATGCCATTTCTTCTGCAGTTCTTGAGTCTTCTGCTTTCCAACGAGTTCTTTATTCAAGTTCTGAAACAGGAAAGGTTGCTCATTTTACAGATGCAGATTGCCAATAATGATTACCAACAAGTAAACCATGAATTACAGCAGACTTTACCTCGGTCGTCTCTTGTTTCTTCATCGAATCTTCATCTTGGACCTTAGCATTCTGCAGCCACGGAGGGAGAGCAGATGCTTTAGCCCCTTCTGGTTTAGCTAAAGAAGATGGCTTCTCGAACTCACTGGCTACAAGTTTTTCTAGCTCCCGTTCGTAACTCGTCATGCATTTTGAGCAACAACTTGTTGATCTTCGAGCAGAGTCCAGGTTCTCAGGCATCACCTGTCGCATCGGAATGGTGGAAACAGTCGGAAATCCCTTGATCGATGATAACGATTCAACCGGGCCATTAAGAACCCCAGTAGTACCAAGCCTAATAAACAGGACACAGATTAAGTTTCATGAATTAAAAAGAAGAAAAACCATAAACCAGCAGCGGAATTTGAGAACTCCAAGCTGTTTACTAAAGTCAAGTTGAGTCTAGGAGATGGAAAATTTTCATTCTTTTCTTGTTAGAATGAACAGATCAAATCTTTTCTAATCTTGGAATTCTATACGCAATGGTCAAGTAATCAAGTTTATGTAAGCATATCAGATGGATTCTATTAACAGAGCAAAAATTCTGATTCAACATCCCAGCAAATATAATTCAAACTAACTGTTAATAAACCGGTAAAAATCGAAGTAGGGATTGCAAAGAATACCTTGGAAACAAACCGGGAAGAGGCGCTCGGGCAGCAATGGGCACAGCCTGCAGGTCCCAATCATTCTCCATGGAAGGATGATAGACTTGACACCTTAAGTATGTCTCACAAGTTGCAGTACCAATCAACCAAAGCCGAGCACCGCAACCAGCATCGCCATACTTGGCCAGAAGTTTCCCCATCTCCGCCACGGCAGCACGCCCCCCTTCTGGAACAACCTGCTGCTGGACCTGCACTGCGCCCGACCCCGAAACTCCTGCAGTCACAGGCTGCTGCTGAACCAGCCATTTCAAGTCCCCCATATCAAGAACAACCCCCCCTCCACCACCCTCCAAATTATCCATTCTATTCTCCACCAAATCCCCCAATTCCTTAATCCTATTCCCAATCTGCAACCTATCAGAAGAACAAATCTCCTTCTCCAAATGAATCACCTGAACATTACAGAGTGGCCCTTCCCCCAATTCTCTGTTCTCGATCCTCCTCAGCAATTCCCTCACCACGGCCTCCGGCTCTGACTCCCCGACGAGCACCGGATTCCTCTTCTTCGACCGGAGCAATATATCGAACACCTTCCTGACATCCTCGCCCCTCTGTTGCACGGGCGTGGCGAGGCTCCCCTGCTGCTGCAGCCGGGGATTCAGATACAAATTCCTCGCCGGGGGAGCAGAGATCACGGCCGGGGAGTGGCCGCGGAACCCCAATCCGGAGCTCGTCGGGGCGGCGGGGGACGAATTCAAGGACTGTTCAATGGTGGCCTTCACGGCGGGGGAGGAGAAGCTAGCCTCCCGCATAACGCGGCTCACACTCGGGTCATCGAGAATGGAGATAATGAGCTGTTCGAGCTCCACTTTGACGGCGAGAAGCGGCTGCTGCTGCTGCTCCGGGCAGCCGCGGCGCTGGTGGGCTTGGGCGCGCTTGAGGGCGGCCATAAGGGCGTTCGAAATGGGCGGCTCAGCCGCAGCCGTCGGGGAGGAGCTCTGGGCGGTGGGGAGCCGCTCGAGGGCGACGCTGAAACAGAGCTCGAGCGCGCGGCACTGCAGAGGGTGCGACGAATTGGGGTGGGATTTAATACACGCTTGACGGAGGAAGCCATTGGGAGAAGAGAGCAGAGTCGCAGCCACATGAAGCGGCGTCGTTTGGCCGTGATTGCGGCGGCCGGCTTCGCCGATGGAGTGATTCAGCACACTCGCCGCCTCCGGCGTAAGCGTCTGCTGAATCGTACTCAATCCAGCTCTCATTTAAATCACCCAAAACAAAAAACCCAAAACCCAAATCACCCAAATTCCCCCAAATATCACAGAGATACAGAAATCAGAAGAAACCCAGAAGCCAAAATGAGAAGAAAAGAAGAACCCAAAAACAGAGGCAAATTCCACTTTGAATCAAAGGGAAGAAAGTAGAAACAACATAGCTTTAAGCTTAAAGTTTTTAAAAAATAGAGGGATCTATCTATTTATCCATCCATCCATCCATCTCCTTTTTTAATCAATCCTTCTCTCTCACACGAAATAAAAAGCCATGTTAGAATTCAACTCAGACAAGGAAAGACGAGATCCCCTACTTCACAAAAAACATCTCTCTCTCTCTCTCTCTCTCTCTCTCTTCACTTTTTATCTGAATCCATCTGTAGGAATAACCCAAAATATCCTAGACAAAGGTTGGGGGGGCAATAATTGGGAATAGTAAAAGAAATTAAGGAACAGAAACAAGGAGGAGATTGTGAAGAAGAAGAAGAAGAAGAAGAAGAAGAAGAAGAAGAAGAAGAAAAAGGGGGTGTCATCTTTTGAATTGGGATTTTACAGAACACAACACAAAAGAACAGCCCAAGTGAGTAAAAATTGAATTTTGAGAGGCCCTGAAAATTGGGTTTTTTTTTTTCTCTTTGGTGCCACGATTCTAGAGAGAGAGAGAGAATTTCTGGAAAATGGGGAGTTGGAAGTACTATATAATCAGTTGCAAGGATTTCTGGAAAATGCTTTTGGGGCAGAGTAAAGAGCTCTTCTTTTGGTGTCATAAAAATTAAAAAGAACAAGAGAACAAAATAAAGTTTTTTTTTCTCCGAATTTCTTTTGGGTTTTGTAAATAAATAAATGAAAGAAAAATTATTCTTGAAGAAGCTTTTTAAACCAGTTTTGTCTCAATATATTAGAGATAATGGAGAGAGAGAGGTCAGGTACTGCCTTTTTTAGAGAGAGAAAATTGGGTTTAGTTTGAGAGAGAGAGAGATTAGATGATTATTTTTTTATATTTTTTTTTAAGGGGTTTGGAATTGGATTGACTGGCTCTTTCTTTTTAATCTTTTGATTTTTCTTTTTAAAAATATGATTAGAATTTAGAACCTAATCTCACGCGCTTTCTTATGTGTGTGAGGGGAGATGTTGGGTAATTTGCGATATGGACTAACTTGGCGTGATCTACACGCGCGGAAAACGCGTGTGAGATTAGCTTTTTGAAAACTCTCTCTCTTTCTCTCTCTACCAATTTTCAGCTTTTCACACGCAATCGCTGCAAAGGCAATGCACGGGTTTCGCCTTTTCATACCTGCACTCTCTTTTTAACTCCCTCTCTCTTTCTCTCTCTTAATCATATTATCTCTCTAAACTTTTGGCTCTAACATTAAAATAAAAAATAAAGAAGAAATCCTTTTTTTTCTTGACAAAAAGGAAAAAAAAAAAAAATCTTTTGCCCTCCTCAATTTTTCTTGTAAATATTTCGGTAAAAAAGATTGTACGTTCAAATTTTCCCAAAATCTTCTACCGATCATTATTTAATTTTTTACGATTACGAAAGAAAAATACAATAGGGATTGAAAAAAGAGATATTTTGTCTTTTTTTTTCTTTCTTTTAAAAATAAGTAACCGTTAAATTTGTAGTGGTGGTTGGCGGGAAGATTATTACTTATTGGTCGGGACCCTAATCTAATGTTCTTTTAGATTTTTACTATAAATAATAGTCATTAAATTAATATAAATTAGAGCATAGCTTTTTCTAATGGTTAAATTAGAGCATAGTTTATTGGATGAGATGGCAACTATTATATATTTTTATTGAGGTTGAAAGTTTTATTCTCTACCCATATTTATTGAATTAATAAGTTTGATTCTAAACTTTTCTAAGTTAAATTTATCAAACTGCTGTATTTTAAAAAGATTTTAATAGAGGGGAGGATCCTTAATTTTTGTGTGGTAACTCAACTTTATTTGTCACTTTGTGTCTATATTATTAAAGGATTATAGGATTATATAATGAGCTCATTTCGAGTAAGTTAAGTATTTGGTTACATAAATGTTAATCTAACGGAGTTGATGTAGGGATCTATAGGACACAAAAATCGAAAGTTCTAAGAAATCTATTACAACTTGAAAACTTTTTAAAGTATAAGAATAGAGCTACAATTTTAAAAAATTTGGGATTTTTTTCTAAAGTACATGGACTTAGTAGAGATAGCCCTAACTTAACCAACCATTTCTCAAATTTTTATATCATCAATGTTAAAAAGATGGAATTACATATTATTTAAATCCTCGAACTTACTCTTTTTTTCTGTCTATTTAATAAGTTGACTTTTAAAGGTTCGATTACCTACCTAACTTTTACTTGTGAGTTTACGAAGCCTCTATCATTAATATTGTTAACCGAAATAATGATGGCGTAATATATTTATTGATTGATCATTATTCAAATTGGCACGACGTGAAATACAAAAATTAGAAGAAAATGGACACGTCTCGACATGCAATAGATTTGATATGTTTCTTCAAAATGAGGATAGAATAGTATGTACACTTTATTATTAAAGATTATTACTATTTAATCAACAAATATAGTGGTATAGTGGTATTGATGTATGTGTGTATAAGATGTTCAATAAATATTTGAGACGTATAATTTAGAGTTTAATAATCTCGAGTATATATAATTTAAGGTTGGGAGGCCTGAATTTGAATAAACTATATTTAGATTCATTAGATAAATAACTTTCAAAATTTCGAGACTATATAATTTTCACTCAGTAGGCGAATTTTGTAATTAGTAAATGTAACTTTCATGTATTCTATAAATTTTGTTTATTTATAATTTAAAATCTTATATCAAATTTAACTAGTTAATGGAGGAAAATTGACAAATAATTGAGATGGTTCAATATGGCCATCTATTCTTGAACTAGTTAAAAAGTTCAAATAAGATAAAAAAAAAAAAAAAAACATGTTGCTGACATTTTAAATTATTTCAATCTTGATCACAAATTTGTATCACATGATCAATAAAACCTAGTATTGATTGAAGAAGTTTGATTAAAAAGAAAAAAAAAAGAATCAAAAGTTGTTGATAAAAAATAAATAGTGGGAAATAATGGAAAATTCTAGATTGATGAAAATTATATGAATTATCTCCAAATGTGATATTTTATGATTTATTTGAAATAAAAAAGAAAGATCTCAAAACATTGAATTGCCCTCATTTTTAGGGAAGCAAACAAAAAAACACAATTGGGACTTGAAGCAAATTGAAATGCACACATGTCACTTTTTCAATCACACCCATATCTCAAAAAAGAAGAACACAATATTATTGCTTTTAAATTATTCAATTAATATGGGCCAATTAAAAAGTAAAATAATTTCAAGGTCTATTTGATTAATAATTATTTTGTTTTTCAGTTTCAAGAATAAATACTTTTTTTTGACAAATAATACTTTTTTGTTTTATGTTGCAATTTTTTAATAAAACATATATGTACTTGGTAATATTTAGCGATCTAATATTGTTGGATAAGATAATATTATCTTTCAATTCTCATGTACTCATTTTTATTTATTTTTAATTCCACACAATTTATTGAGTCAAATAGAAAGTTTTTTTTAGTACAAATAGAAAGTATTTAATTTAGTAGATAAGTTTCCTTTTTTATTTTGTTGGGGTGAGAAAATCAGACGGAGGAAGTTCCAAGTGATCAAGACCCAACCCAAGAATCATCTCAAGTAGGTTCGAGATGCCATACTTAGTCACAAGAACCTTGTGGAGATGCCTCCCAGTGATGTGACCTCTGTTTGCGCTCGAATTCAGGCATCCGACATATTCGACTTTCGAACTGATACACATAATTCTCTATCGAATATGGCCTATCGGATCCCAAACATTTAGATAGAGGGTCTCACTTCCACATAAGGTATCGAATTCTATCTTGAACTCTCTGTTAAATCTAAGCATAAATTGATTTGAGCATCAGAATTTTTGCCTCTTTTGTATTTCTTATTGGAGCGCTCAAGTTATTTCCCCAATCATACCTCAATCGGTTTGATCAATCCACAAATATTTAATTTGTTAGAAGCACACCGAGGGAAGAAAAATAATTAAACATGATGATTTAATTTCAAAGTCCTTTTGTATCGCAAGAGAGAAAACTTAAGTTCAAATTTGTGAGGAAATAAAAAGAAAAAGAAAGTAAAATAGGAAAGAAGATGATAACGATCATTTGTCATATTGTATCATTCAATTTATCAATTGCGACATTTTTATTATGATTATCAAGACGATATCTAAGAAAAATAGGAAATATATTTTGGTCCATCAAGTTTTTTTTTTTTTTTACACAATTGAGGATATAGAAGATCGAACTTCCAACCTCGAAAGAAGGAGTATATATTAATTATCGCTGAACTATGTTCATGATGACCAATAAAATTTTTCTTATAATATTCTAAAGAAAATATGTACTAATGGTCTGATCTTTATTCCTATCGTTGTTAAACTGAAAAAATAAATAAATAAATAAAGCTTACAACATAAAGAATAAAATATATTTTTTGGAAACTTAGAAGTTTAGACTAAATTGAGTTTCATATATCACAGCCAAAACAATAATTGGCTCATAATTTTTGTAGGTCTAAGTTTGTGTAGGTATTGAGTTTGCTGGTAACATTCGTAAAATGGAATGTTTCAAAAGCCTATAAGTTAATAGATAAACTCGCGTGGTACTAAATATGGACTTGGATATCACAATTTTTTCTGTTGAATTCAACAACATTCCTTTACATTTTGTCAAAAAAATTTAAAATAAAAATAATTTATACCTATACATAGTTTTGTTCGATGAATCAATTTTAACCATAAAACTTTTAATAAAATATTACATTCAATTTAGTCGTGAAAATTAGATGGTCTCTCCTTTGTTCTTTTTTTCACAAAAAAAAAAAAAATCAAGCAAATGACCCAAATTATAGTTATTAAAATACAAAACACCACCAAATGAATCAATCCCCACAAAAATAGCTAGCATTTTTTTTCTTCTTTTGATCAAATAAACACTGCAATAAAAAGAAATAAGATCGCTAAAGTTACATGTGACCACCGAAAGAAAATATAAGAAATTAGCTATAGCATGATTTCACCTCTTATTTAAGTTTTAAAGTTTTAAATTATTAAATTTTGTTCTACTTCAATAAATATAATTTTTCTTAAAAAATTAATGGGAAAAATCATAATAGATAGAGAGAGAGGGAGGAGCAAAAAGAGTAGGAGAGGAGGAATAAATGCATGGAAACAAAACAGGTGAGAAAGGAAGGAAGCAATAAAGAAAGGAAAGTTTTTAAATTTTTCCTTTGCAAAAAAGAAAAATAAAGAATAAAAGTCCTTTTTTTAATTTTTTCTTTTAATGAATTTTTGGTTTTATTTTTGAGGGTAGGTCGGTGGGTCGGTCTTGTTCATTCATTTTCCACTTTTCATTTTCAATTCCCCAATTCCCAACTACGTGCCACCTACGTCTCTCCCCTCCCCCTCTCTCTTAAATATTTAAAAAGAAAATATAGACAATAAGTCTCTTTCGTATTTTTACAACGACACAGTCGGTATGATATTGTCTACTTTAGACTTAAATCAACGTCGTTTTTTTTTTAAATCTGACTCGAAGTCTCTCGCGAGATTTTGAAGATCTTTTGGATCTAGGGATAAGGTTGAGGATGCCTTTCCAGCTACTCCATCCACGTGGGAAATTTTAGTCCCCTCCCATTCTTGCCCTATTTCTGACCCTAATGGGGAGTCGGGTCGATTTGAGGATTTTGAAGAAATTTTCTCTTTTTTGTTTTAATTGTTTTTTAGGTTCGTTTATTTATTAGGAATCAAAATGAGAATTAATATGAATGAGAAAATTAGATTTAGAAACCTATTGCTTGTTGTTTATTCAAACGTTTTGAAATTGAAATAAGAATCAGATATATAATAATTATTAGAATATTTCTTTTTTATTTAATAGTTAATTACAAATATATTAAAAGGTGAGGCCGTGAAATAAGGAATAATAATGATATTGTAAAATTTTAGAAGAAGAATGAAATTGGATTAAAAAAAACAAGGGAAGGAAATTATTTGAAAAAAAAATTAGTGAGAAAAGAATAGCCTTAATAGTCGATAGCTGGAATAGCTCAGTTGGTTAGAGCGTGTGGACCTTAACCACAAGGTTGGAGGTTCAAGCCCTCCTTCTAGCGTTTTTTAAATTATATAGATTAAAAGTGGCATCGTTAGAACTATAATATATTAACAATTACTTGTTACTATATAAATTCCAAAGTTAATAAACACATTAAAAAGAAGAAAAAAAATTGGGAGAGAGTAGTGGAGGTGGGAAATATATTCTCCTCCTTTATTTTGTAGGTTATATGTTATGTATATTTAATTTCCCATGATTGATTTATGTAATCTTTGAAGGCTCATTATCCAAAGCCACACTCCAATTAATATATGATCAATTGGGCATTTGGCACCCACACTTAACTTTCCCAAAAAGAAACCAAAGCAAAAGAACATGCTCCACTCCAATGGAAAGCATTTTTATTTTTTTGATAATCTAAACTCAATCATGCTTACATTCCTTCATTTAAATATTAATTAACCAAAAGGCCATTTCACTAAAGGACAATAATATGAGGTTTACTAATGATAATCCCACTTTTTTGGGGATTCCAAACTCCATATACATTGCCTTCCCAATTCCCACTCTAATTTTTCTTTTCAAAAATTTAATTTGTTGTTAATTAAATGTATCTAATAATGGATCATTTTAAAGTACATGTACACTTTAATTACATTGTCAAAAAAAAAAATAATGTTATAGTATTTACTTTGGGTTCATTTTGTAATTTCTCTTTGGTATTAAAAAAGCACGTACTTCTTCTTTCGAAGTCGGAGGTTCGATCCTCATATCTCCAAATTATTGTACTATAAAAAAAGCTAATATCCTAAGTCGATTAAATATTTTTCTTCAATATTTTTGTAGATGTGTTTTTTTAGTACAATATGTAGAGGTGGAGGATTGAACATTCGAACTCACAAGCTCTTGGTTGGAGATATATGCTAATTATCGCTGAGTTATGGTCGCTTTAACATTTTTTAGACGAGTGTTGTGTATGAGTATTCTTATCCCTTTATGACACTATTATTGTGGGTACTAGTTACGTTATTCAATCGGCCTATTAAGTATTTTTTTTACATGGGATTTGAGTATTTTTGATTTTATGGTTCAGTTCAAGAAATTAGTAATTTCTATGTGTTTTCTAGCACAAAATGTTGTAGGGTCAGACAGTTGTCTCGTGAGATTAGTCGTGCACGCAAACTGGCCCGGACATTTAGGGATATATATAAAAAAAAATCCATTCAAGATTTTTCTAGGTTTGGTCGTTTTAGCAATTGTACGACTTGATTTCAAATATTTTTTTAAATTTATTTTTGAATCAGTATTTATTTTACCATGATCAAGTTTATGATTCAATTCGATAAATTTGAAAGTTAAAAGGATTAAAATTGAGTGTTTTTTTCTTGATAGGGTTAGTGCATTTTTTTTCAATTTTATTTTAATTTTTTTAGTACAGAGGAGCGAGTGATTTAAGTCTAATGATTTAAAAAAAAAAATTTCTCCTTTAATTATGCCTTAACGAGTTGAATCATGTTCATGTCGCACGTTTGTTTATACTGATCCTAGATTTATGAATTATGTAAAATGTCTATTTTAGTGTTTAAAATTTTTGCAAATAATTACTTTAATTTGCTAAACTTTCAAAATGCTAACCTTTTGGAGAAATAATTATTTTGGTCTTTATTATAATATTCGCTCGACCAATCTCCACATCCTCACTCAACACTTTAACACACATGTTCGAAGCCACTTAATCCATTTATTTAACAATTAATGACAAAATTAAATAACAATGAGAACCTAAATAATTACTCTTTTAAACTAGACTAAAATATATTTTTTAGGAGTTCAGAATCAAAATAGATTAAATATAAAATATAAAATATAAAATTTTAGGAACTCAAGTAGGTGGTCTAAAATTTCAAAAAGATGAAAAGAAAATAGTCACAAAAATATAGAAAACAAAAGTAGATTTAAACCAAAAATTCATTATCAAAATTAACTCACATGGCTAATTCTAACTTAGAATTAAATTTTATAAGACACTAATTACTCTCTCTTTTGAATTTTAGATTTCGATTCTTCACCCAACTAAAGAAAAGGAAAAAATTCTAAAAATAATAATAATATAATTTCTATCAAATAAATATATTTCCTGAGATTTCTTAAAGAGTTAGATTCAAATAATATTTTCGTGGTTATACTTTTGGCTTTGGTTCATTTTAATAATTGTACCTCCAAAACGTGCATTTTGATTCCTGTACTTTCAACTTTTGTTCATCCCTATACTTTCGATAAACCTCCATTTTAGTCCATGTACTTTTTAGAAAGTGATAATTTTGATTCACTCATTTTTATTTTTATCTAATTTATGTCCATCATAACATTTCACTCACTAAATTTCTTGAAACATAATTTTAAATTTGTAACAAAGAGTTTACATTGTGTACGAATTTTATGTTAATTAAGTTGGTTACTTTTTAAAAGTACGATTCAAAACGAATATTTTGAAAGTAGAAGTACTACGACTTTGAAATATTAGATATACATAAACAATATAAACGAACCAAAATTAAAAGTAAGTAAACCAAAATATTATACCAACCAAAAAAATCATAACTACGAGAGAGGGAAAGGAAAAAAAAAAAAAGAAAGAAAGAAATGATGATGATGATAAATAGCTTTTTGAAAGCGCACGCGATGGTGAGTTTGGCTTTGGGGCTACGCGTTTATAAAGACTTTTGAGGTTTATTTTTCCCTCTCATCAAAATTCAAAACACACAAAATTACCTTTTTTTCATCACACTAACGTGGATCCTCCTTTTAAACGCCATCTATCTTCCTTTACCTTTTTAAGAATATCAAATATGATTCGTCACAAAAATAAAAGTTTAAATACCATTCTCCTTCTTTTTTTTTTTTAATTAATGGGAGTATTTCGAGCACTCGCTCACTTCAAGGTCTGAACCCGAGAGATATTAAGAGTTTTTGACATTAAGCTTGCTAGAATGTTTGAACTTGAGACCTTTAAGCGAGCATGATCAAGAGACTAGCCCTTTCTAACTGGACCGCTTTTGGAAGCATATAAGTATTTATTTTGGTTCTTGTATTTTTAAATTGTCTATTTTGATTGTTATACTTTGGATTTTGATTCATTTTAGTTTATATACTTTCAAAACGATCGCATCTTGGTCTTTACATTTTTGAAAGGTGATTGTTTTGGTCTTTATTTGCAAAATTTTAACACAGCGGAAATCTTTTAACGCAAACTTATGACTATATTTCAAAAAATTTATTGAGTGAAGTATCATGCTAACATTGAAATAAGCGAGATAAAGATAGGAATGAATGAACTAAAATTGTCATTTTTTTTAAAATACAGGGACTAAAATAGATATTTTGGAAGTACTTGGACTAAAATGAACAAAAGTTAAAATTACAGTAATCGAATAATGTATGATACTATAATAGTATGAAAATTTATTATTATAGATATCAATTAATGATAAATCTAATTGTGTATGAATTAAGTATACGATTAGGAGAATCTATTAAGATTGTTTTTCGAGACAAGGTGAATAGCTAGAAAATTAAAGTACAATTTTTTGGAACAAAGGATCAAATTCATTTTAAAGACCGTAAGACTCTATAGAAACGAGAAATAATAACGACAAAAGTATAAGAAGAGAAGAATAAGAGATATCTTTAATTAAGTTACATACCATATTTCATGGATTATGTAGATTCAACTTTATTTTAATTTTAATTTTTAAAAAGTTTTCTCATCTCTTATTGTATAAGAAGTGGCTAAATAAACTCAATGCTCCCTTAATATTTTAGGTGATTATCAACTTCGTCTCTAATTTTTATTAAAAAATTTCAATAAGATCATTTCTAAAAAGGTTGTTAATAAAAAGTTTATGTATCATTGTTTTATTATAGAAACAGTTTTTCTTTGAGTAAAAATTTCGCCTTTTTTTTCTAAATAACGTGTCCACATATGTTTAAAAATGTCAACAAAAATAATAATTTAATTAATATACATTCGTTTTCTATTAACAAAATTTAACAGTTTTTTTTAATAAATGACTTAATTAAGAATACTTAACAAATTTAAGACTTTTTTTTTTGGAGCAACAAATTTAAGAACAAGATGGATAAAATTAAGAATGAAATTAAGAATTACACAGAATGATCTTATATATTTAGCCTAACAAAACTACCTAATGAGTTGAATCCATCTTTTTCATATTCAATAAATTTCAATAAATAAAGTCACTACATTGCGTTTCTATTTTAAAGAATATTGCAATTCACAAAAAAAAAAAGAGAACAAATTAGAGCTATGAGTATGATTTGGGGCTTCATTAGTCCAATTTTCAAAGTCAAAAAGACACATTTGCTTTGATTAAAATTTCCACCAATTATTCCAAGTCAAATATATATATATATATATATATAGAATACCTCAAAAAAATATTTATATATATTATTTTTTTTTGATACCCCAAGTCAAATATTACTTAGAATGAAAAAATATTGGGTGATTTTTTCCCAAGTCATGATGCATATTTTATATGTGTACACAAATAATTGTATTGAATAATTGTTGTAAGAAATACTTTTTCAATTATTCAATCATTACTTATTTTAATGATTGACTCCACGTCTCAAATTGTTTCAAGATAGATAAATATATTGATATTTCTTAAATTATGATATATTTTAATTAGAAAAATATCTAAATTTAAATCTTATTTTCATCTTCCAAGCTTTCATGTGTATTATATTTTGATTATTAAGAAGCTTTCAGTTTTAGAGGACATTTTGTACCTGAACTTCCAAGAAAATACCTATTTTAATTTTTACATTAATTTTTAATTCGATTATTGGATACATGCCTAATATAAATACCATTTTATTAATTTCTTTGATAAATAAATAAATAAATAAATATGTATATATACACGTGCGTCGCATATTTAAAACTACGTGGGGTGGGTAAAGAAAAACGAGTTTCAAAATGAGTTTTTGATTATTTTATTAAATAATTAGTAAAGGCCTAATCATAAATATGAAATTAACTTTTTAAAACTAAAATAGTATTTGAAGGTTGAGACCTTAATATAAAATATTCACAATATAAGAATCAAAATATAGTTTAAACCAAATGAATTTATTAATTTGAACAAAAACAAATCTATCTTAAGAAACCATTTAAATTTCTGTATATGGGAACAAAATGTTCTATTTTATTTTCTCATTTTTAAGAAATGTTTTTAAAGTGGGCGTAGAAGTTTTGAAAATAATCACAAAAGTAATTTTCCTACTTTTGTTTCTAAACATAAAAAAAAATCATTATATTTTTATTTTGAAAATAAATAATACATAACAAAAAAAAAATACATTATGTGAATATTTTATATAAAACTCTTAATTTTTATAATCTAAAATTTTAGAGCACAAATAACTAGTAATATTACTAAACTGATTTATGTTTTTTTTTTCAATAAAGAAAAAAAACAAGAAACAATAAACAAAAATAAATTATCAAACATAGTTTATAGTTTTTCTTAATTGAAAAAGAGAAAAGGAGGGAAAAAAAAAGAAAGAAGAACATTATCAAATAGACCTTGATTTTCATTTTTGGACTTTTATCTTAATTTTTTATTTCAAAAAATAAAAATGGAAAAGGAAAAAGTGGGTTATTTTTGTTTAGGCATGATTTTGAGCTAGAAAAAAATCATTATATTATGTGAATTAGTCAAAATCTTTAGAGATGTATGTATTTAGTTTTGGAGTTGGTGGGGTGCAAATTTAAGTGGAAACATGCCTTCCCCTTCCCTTGTTCCAAGTTGATGGTTTTTTCATTAAGATTTTTTAATACATAAGGATTGGTATTAGACTTAATGAAAATTAATATGATTGCACATAGTTGATCATACCATTGACATATCCACTTATAGAGAGAATATATTTAGAAAAAAAAAATTTATTTTGATATTGAGGTTGTGTATCTTTTTCGGTATTTGATAGATGAGTTTGGGAGTTTTGTAGGACTAGATATAAGTGTCTTAGCCAATTAAGCTAAGTACATCTCTAGTATAAAATTTGAGGTTTAATAAGGTTATCACATGTATTAACTCTTTTTTTTAGTACAACATGTTGGAAGGGAAATCGAACTCACAGCCTATTAGTTGGAGGTACATGTCAATTACCGATGAACTATATTCGCTTTTGTGATGTATTAATTCATTGGAATAGGATAATCCAAACTTGAATTAGAAATGGAAAAAAATAAAAATGAAAAAACTATAAGAAGGAAAAATTAAATAGTGAATGTGGATATCATTCTAGCTATGATCTGCACACAATAATTCCATCAAGTTTTGGACAAAACTATGGTGACATCAGCACTTTAAACCTCTCTTTTTCTTTTTATATATTTTAAATTAATGAACTAGTAAAATAATTCATATATATCTTAGAATCACATCTTTGAATTTGAACTTTTCAATCTCTCTCTCTCTCTCTCTCTAACATTGATTATCAAAAAGGTGATACTTTTATGGTTCCTTGGTGAGGAAAAAGTTGTACCCTACTAAGAACCCTATTTCTTTTTAAACAATTCTTGCCAAACCCAACAAATGATAGCCACTAGAGTGAACCATAATTCACAAAATAAATATTATATATATATAGCAAAATACATTCCAAAAAAGAATTGGGGGAAATTTCTTTGTTTCGGTTTCTTGCCCTTTAGAAAAAATACTTAAACGCTCTTACTCAAATTTTGACAAAAAAACAAAAACAAAATTTTTAGGGTAGGTATCTTTGAAAGGGTAAAAAATATGTTACTAGTCTCTAACTTGGGCTCTTATGGTATTCTCGTGTTCATATTTTTATCGGTAGCAATTTTAGAAATGTAAACGTTAAGTCCTTGGATTAATTTAAGTTTTGATTAGGAAAAAAAATTATAAATTAAATATGACGCCATTTATTGTAACAAAGGTTCAATTATTTGCTCATTTATAATACATGTACTACAACAAAATTTAAAATGTTGACTCAAAATTACCTTTTTTTTTTAAGAAAAAAAATTAAGTACACAAAAACTAAGTCATAAAAAAGTATGGGACTCAAATGTTATCCACTCAAAGTACATTGGCTAAAGATGCCTAATTTTCTTTTTCCTTTTGTTTTTGGTAAATCTAAATAGGACTATAGATATTTTGTTTTTTTTAACATATTAAAAAATAAAATAGATAACCAAAAACTAAGGAGTTATTTATTGATGATTTTTGTTCAATAATTACAGTGGTGAGAGATTGAATTATTGATCTTAAGAACGGTATATTTGAATTAATCATTTATTAATGAGTTGTCAGAATGACTGATTGAGGTAGCTGTAGCTCATCGGAGTCCAAATAAAAATAAATGGTTATAGTAAGAAATAATTTGAGGATTTGAAATGCTAAGAAAGGATGGGGTAAGAACCCTTTTTTCTCTTTGCAAAAAGTGAAAATTGAAATGGATGAAAAGGGATATTAATTAATATGGATGGAATATTAGTAGGATCCAAAAGAGAGAGTGTTTTCGAGTAGTGCAAGAAAAGCCCCACCAAAGGAAAAAGCTTTCATTTACGTTACATACAAATATAAATATATACACAAATGTGAAGTATAATCATGTCATCAAAGGTCAAACTTTAAGCAAACAAACATCTCATTTCTATAAAGTTTTGGTAGCTTCTTGTGATCAAAGCAACAAGACTTTTTCTTACCATCTTTTCTCTCTCTCTTCCTTTTTTAATTATTTTTATTATTTCTTTTAAGTTTTGGAATAATGGAAAGTAGTGTTGCTTTCTAATTGGGCAGGAGAGACACCAATCCAAGCAAATTATGACCGTTAGTTTCCGCTTTTACAATAAAAGTTGAATCGTACCATCATCCCATTTACCAAAAATTACTCCCTTCTGATCTTTCATACCAACCTGAATACCAATTCGATGCAATACTACACACATACGTACATACAAAGTTTGTTCAGTTCCTTAGAGCAATTTGTAATCCATTTCAACTCCAAAACAATTGATTCATCAATAAGTGTGTGTCCATGACTCATGAAAAGTTAAACAAAACATTAGGTTAATTACGAAGAGAGATTGATCTTACATGCAACTTAATTATATATATATGTGTGTATATTTATGTATGTAGGTCATAGTTCAATTTCCGATGAAATATCGATGATTAAATACCTCAAGAATTTTTTTCTCTCTAATCAAAAGTATATCGTTGAAATGACTATCTTATTAACTTTATCTATGATGGTGGTTGGAACCTATCCATTAAGATTGATATTCTAATATTTTGTTAAATCAATCATGCAATATTTGTAGGAATTGTGTGACGAGACTAGGAGAATTCCTCTGACCGCCAATAATGCTTAATGCGAGTTAATTATGTAAATTGTACACATACATATAATCTCGAAATGCTGAACTCAATTCTTTAAACCTCCATTTTAGGGTTTTATTTAAAGTGTGATCAAACCTTCTTTCAGATATATGTGTCGATCTCATCTTAATCATTTAATTTTAAAGATTTAGAAGAGAAAATATTTTGAAGTTTTGTCCAACATACCCCTAAATTACTTAATTAGCAAATTAATGAGAAAACACATATATATTATATAGTATTCAATTAGAAATCAATTAATTGACTTATAATTAGACAAGAATATTCAAGCAATTATGCTACCATCTTAATTTGGTCACATTGCATATTCTACATTTGATCAAAGCTAATTAACTAAGACATGATTCCATGGGATATTTTGAAATGTTGGGATATTTTCATTAGGAAATATTATTGGAAGATGCCCAAAATCCCAAAATGTTCAAAAGCTAAGTTTATTTTGAAAGAATATGGCATCTACTTTCCTTTTCAACTTTTAGGGATCCTTAATGAATTACCAACAATAGAAAATCCCACTTAGAAGAAAAAAAAAAAACAAAGAATAAACACATTTGAAAAAGATGGCTACTTTCTCTCCACTTCATAGGTGTGAAAATTTGGGTGTTTTTATTGCTTTTTTCCTTTTGTTTTTTTTAAAGATTCTTTACACACAAGCATCCAACTTTTTCTAAGGAAAATTTATCAAAAATGTATCTTAGAAAGAGGAGTACTTTTTCTAGATACATTCACTAAAGGGGAAGAAAAATCCCCAAACTTTAAAAAAAAATTACATTTATTCACTAAAACCTAAATGAATTTAATAAGACAAAATGGAAAGTTAAAACTTTTAATTAAATGTACTTTCTAAAGTTTAGACAATAACTTTAATCGAACATAACTCAATTAGTTAAGATATATATGAACGATAAAAAAAATTAAAAGTTCGAATTTTCTACTCAACGTATGTATGGTTTGACTAGTATATATATATATATGGTCGTAATGTTAGTTTTTTGTATGAAAAAAAATTAGAAATCTAGGTTGGTTTGTAAAAAGAAAAAACGATAATAATGTGTATTCACCTGAATAGTTATGAAATTGTCTATTTAACATGTTTCAGTTGTGTATACAAACAATTTTATTTTTATTTTTTAAACTTCAGTTAAATATAACCATACGATTTTGGAAATCTTCTGCTCACTATTTTTTTTTTCTTGTACTTGGGTGTATTGTATAAATGATTAAAACGTTTGATAAAAATATTTAATTATTTGACACTTTTTTGTTCAATAAACTATTTCAAATCAAAATTTTAATCTGTTTATAAAGGAAAAAAGTCAATTTTTAACTACAAATTTGAAAGGTATATCAATTTTTCTGAACTTTTAATTTCATCAAATTTTACATTAAATTTGAATAGTCTAATGTTACAAATCTTAATCGCTTAAACTTGAATAAGTATTGCAATTTTTAACTTTGGATAAAATTTTGTTTAAAAAATAGTTAAAAGAAAAGTTATTCTTAACTGCATTGAGATGAATTATAAAACATAAGTCTGGTACGAAGTTGATAGGTTTTAAGTGGAAAAAGAAATATTAGAAATGATTTCTTTATTTTTCTAGTACAACATGTGGGGAGGGGTTTCTTCGAAATCACAAATTCATAGTTGGAGGTAGGTGTCAATTACCAGCTACGCTCGATTTGGCTTAAAATGCTTTCTTTATTAAAATTTATGAGTTTTGGTTGAATATTAAATGGTCAACTTTTAATGCAGTTTAATTTTGTATAAAGCTTAATTTTCATTGAAATTAATTAGTGAATTTTAGAGATTTTTAACATTATTCCTTTTGCTAAAATTAGATGGCATCGGTTCGCAAAAATTGCAACATCTATTCAACTTTGTATCAATTTGATTGGGGGTAAAAATTGATACTTTTTTCAAAAAAAAATTAGGGTTAAATGGATCTTCCGCTAATTTATAAGATATATACAATATTAACATTGATTATCTCTTTGAATAATGATTTTATTTCATTTTTATTTATCTAAAAAGGAAGACGTACTTTTTTCAATTAATCTTTAATGCTAAAGGGGACCTATAAGGTCTTGAATAGTTGCAATTGTATTTAAATTTGAATAAGACACAAATTCAACTACACCCATAAATACCCCTCTCCCTCTCTTCCCTTTAAATACAACATTTTAGTGGGTGAGACATTCAATACCCAATATCTCCGTGTTCTAAAAGGGCACATAATGTTTATATACAATTACACTGACTAAATATACTCTACGAGGTAAGACACCTATATTTGTCCGACCAGAAGGTTATAAATTTGAACCCCCACTCTCACGTGTTGTATCTTCCTGTTCTAAAAGGGACACATAATGTTTTTATACACAATTATTCATTGCAAACGTTAGTCTCAACGAGTTAAGTCGTTGCCTATGTCCGACCAGCAAGTTATGAATTTAAGTCTCTGTTCCTATATATATATGGTACAACATGTGGGGGTGGGAGATCGAACTAACAACCTTTTGATTGGAGATATATGTCAATTATCGCTGAGCTGTGCTCGCTTTGGTACCCCTACATATTGTACTATATATATAAAATTACTCATTAATTTATGTGTATCAAAATTTTATTTACAATCATTCATTTTAGAAATATTCATTGGATAACATTCTTGTTCCTCATCTTTTGTTTCATGTTATTCATTTTTTGTTTCTTCTCCTTTGTTCTCCACGACTTGAAATTTTAAAAAGGAAAATTTGATTAAAATGGTTTTCTCTTAAAAAAAAAAAAAAGAAAAAAGAAACACATTTGAAATAGTTATGTTATTTTAAGTTTTTGATATATTTATTATGCATTTTACCAATTTAAATGAGGAAATTGCTTTTTTGTTATTGTTTTTCTTTAACACATTTGAAACAATTATGATATTTTATGATGCATTTTATCAATTTGAAGAGATAAAATAGCTCTTCGTGAATGTATTTAGAAAAAGTAAAAACAATAAACAAGAAGCATGGTCTAAGAATTATTTTTTTTTTTGTTAAAAAAATGTACACAACTAACCTAAAACTAGAAACATTACCAAATGACATTGTGAAAATCTAACAATAAATTAATGCAACAATATATACACATGTAAGAGTATTAAATTTCTATCCATATTTTTACATGTCCATGGATTCAATATAAATATTTCCATACTATGGTAAAGAAATCAATAAAATATAAAAATATCAGTAAATTATCCCTAATAGGGACATATAAATATTTAATATTAATTTTGAATTTCTTTTTACAATTTTTTCCAAATATTCATTGATATAAACATTTCTATAAAATTTGAGTCTGGACGATATTTGCAATCCATGTAGTTTGACATTAGCTCAAAGTAAGAAGTATGAACCAAATTTAACATTGAGTATATTCCTCGGAATTATTAAAAATTTTCTAACAACTTTTTCTTGCAAATAATTAACATGGAGTATAATATTGGGTTGGAATTGTTGATTAGCCAATGCTTTTGTTTGACTCTTAAATGTTTAACATCTCTTGTTTGGCCAATAACAACTGCCTAATCCTTTTGTGCTAGATCACAATTTTTTTTTTAATTATTTCTAGAAAAAGATGGGCCTCACAATTAATTAAGCATTGACTCATGAGAAGAAAATAGTTTTAGGTTGCTTGCCACACAGCTTTGTCCATTAATGTAGAGAATAATGAGCTTATAAGATGCCTCAATTTTCAAACTCCTTGATTAATGGGTTTTAATTATTGTTCGAGTACAACAATTTGGGAGAGGAGGATAATCAAATCTTCAACATCGATAAAAAGAATACATGTCAATTATCGGTCGACTATAATATAATTATTTATACCATAAAAATCTAAGAAGATGCAAACAATCAAATCAGGTCAAATAGTTATCCAACATTATTATATGTCAACTTAAGTTTAGCTCAACTGGTTAAGACATTATCTCTGATCAAGGTCGTGTGTTCAAATTCTCACTCTCGACGCACATGTTGTTGATGACGTGTTTTAGCAAAAAGTCTTTACTATTTTCCACTCGATCTTGAATATCTAAAAGAATTTAGAAAAAGTTGAGTTGGCTGTAAATGAGCATACGAATGGATGCGACTTAGATCATCAGAAGGAAAAGAAAAAAGAAGTAATATGGTTGGTGGTTGTGGTGTCCACCTTATAAAGGGAATTCGTCTCATTAGAAATCATAATCTTTTTCCATAAGATTGATTTTGATATTAATCAAGCAGACAATCACCATGTGATCAAAGATTCTCACAGATCAATCCCAAGACTTTATAATCACACACCATCAAACCCCATTTAACACCTCTATTCTATCAACCCTCTTTTTTTTTTAATTAACATTATTTTTAATTTCCACTCAAACCTATTTTACTATATCATTTTATTAAAAAAAAATCACAATACAAATAAACAATAAAAGTTAGGTTCAAATCATATTATGGTTTCCAATTTTTAGGGTTATTTTATTTAGATTCATTAAAATCTCATTTGATAATCATTTGGTTTTTGTTTAAAGAATGATCCATGATTTCTCACAATTTCTTTATGATCAAAGATTCTCACAGATCAATCATTTTTGTTTTTGTTTTGATTTAGATTTTGAAAACGTTTTAAAAAAAAGTAGATAAAAAAAATTTTTACTACAAAATTGGCCTGTAATGTCAGTTGTCAACTAACATCATACATATTAGATGTCGGTTTTCAAACGGACATTAATCCGGGTGTTATCGTATCGTACAATGTCGGTTGTCAACCGACATCAATAAAACCGACATTGTATATGTTCGATGTCGGTTATTTCAATGTTGGTTCCCAACCGACATTAACCCTGGTGTCATTGTAGCCTACGATGTCGATTGGTCTATACTGCTAGTTCTAGACCTACATTGATTGTCCATATAATGTCAGTTAATTACCGACATTGATAGATCCGACATCGTTCCTCTATAACTGACATTGTTTTCGTTCACAATTACAATGTTAGATGGCTGCAATGTCAGTTATAAACTGATATTGTTTTTTAAAACACCTGAAACAAAAATATTAATAAAATATTCCACATCCCATCATACCTAAAACACTTGTATCAAAATATTTCCAGCCAAACAGTCATACAAAATAAATTAATAATTAAAAAAATCTGTATGAGCACATCACAAACACAATCATCAGCACACCACAACACAATCAGTAGAAATTTTAATACACATCTTCAATAGAATTCAAAAATTCAGCAACCACAACACACGTCAATCCTTCTATACTATCTAATTCATTAAGTAAGCAATATTAAGAAGTGTTAAATGAACAAACTGAACAAAATGTTGAGTAGCTCACAAATACAATCAATGCATATTGAAATAACATATAAATGGTTCTAAGGTATTTGGAAAACGGCAACAATCTTTGCGTAATGTGGGGCCTTCGTAGGCTTCAACTTATGGCTCAAATGCTGCAAAAGCAAGTGGAAGGAGAAATTCGTATACGACAAAAAACTCTTTGGGGTCGGTGAAGGAAAAAATGACACATAGGTCGAAATAGTGTTTCTAGGCTTAATTTTTATATATACACAACAAAAATTGAAATCAACAGGTTCATTTTAGCTAGTCTCTGCTATCAATTATATAATAGGAAGATAATGTAATTTTGAATATGTATATTATCGTGCTAACGTATGCATTTATAAAAAACACATGTTAAGTGGTTGAGGTGGACTTTGGGATGAAGTGGAAATTTATGATAGAATGATTTGACAACAAAAATGTTTTTTTTTTTTAACTCAAGAACTAATATATAAATATTTTAAAAAATTTAAGATCAAAATAAAATAAAGAAAAAAGTTTATGCACTAGAATGAAATAAGTAAAAAAAAAAATTAATGGACCAAAATGTTTGATTTTTCCTTCTCCAACATGCAATCGCTATGCCTTTTTGAGACACTTTAAATAAAAAGTATCGTTAATATTTTAATTATCAAATGTTATGTAAAGTTGTCCTTTCCACTAGCAAAAGCTTTTCATTTTATTCTAAATATGACAAATCCAAAGAGTTAATTAAAAAACGTTAGTATTAATTGTTTAATTACTTAATTAAGTTGGAGGGTACTTTAAATCATATATTTTAAACCAATGGGCTGACATCAAATCAACCAAATACGTACTATAATTTTATTTAAACTTTTTAAAAGTAAAATCATGTAGGAGCATTTTCTCCCCACCATATTTGTTGTTTATTCTCTAAATTCATTTTTTTTAAAAGTTAATCAACCCAACCTCCATGATAATGAGAACTTAATATAAATAATAAAAGATTATTGAGTTCATTTGAAGCCAAGAACAAGAATGGCAACCACAAGAGACAAATAAATGTTCTTGATATAATTATATTATTGAGTTCATTTATAATGTTATTAGATGAAATGTGTGATATTAATTCTAATTTTATTTAAAATGTAAATTAATATAATTTCTTAAACCATCATATAATGTTAATTCTAATTTTCTCGTTTTTAAAGTCTAATACATTACCACTGTAACTAAATAATAAAGGTGTCTTAACCACTTAGGTTATGCTCGGTTTGGCTTAAATAATTGTTAGCTGATTTGGCTTGATGTGACAAATGGATGAAAGATAAGCTAGACAATCCAGAGTGATATTTGCGGATTATTTCTTTTTTCAAAAAAAAACGTATCTAATTTCTTCTATAAATCAAATGATATACATTGAGTTAAAAGAATAAAAATGAACCGATTACTAAATCACCCTTTCATGATATCTTTTCCAATTCAACTCACTCTCCAAAACAATAAAAACAACCCCTTGCACTAAAAAGTGTTATATCAGAAGTCAACTTTAGAAGTCACACCATTATTCTAAAACCATTCATAACTAATAAGGGCTAGAAAATATGAAAGTGGAATTCAAATGCTTGACCTAATTTTTAATGATGAATGTACTATGCTAATTTAAGAGGAGAAAAAAAAATAGAATAAAAACTAATGTATTATATATGTCTTGACTTATTTGAACTATGTTCTAAGGTAGCTGTGAAATCCTCGTTTTACCACTTTTTTACAAAAATATTTAATAAAATAATTAAAAGGGGTTAGGTTGACAATAATATTGTCATTTCAACGGCTAAAGTATCTATATCTTCAATCTTCAGCCTTCAAATTTATTTGAAGTAAAAGAAAAAAAAAAAAAAAGAGTTTTGCTAACATTGAGAAGAATGAGAAAGAAACAAATAAAAAAATGCTTGTTTCATAATCTTCTTATTGTTAGTTTTTTTTTTCCTTTGATGAATCCATTTAATAAGAACTTATTCCATAATTTTTATTTGTTATTTTTTATTAAATTTATGGATGTGACAAAAACATGTCTAATTTTTCTTTTAATACAATATGTAGGGGTGAGGGATCGAACTCATAACTTCTTAATTTGAGATGTATGTCAATTACTGTTGAATTAGATTTGTTTTGACAAACATGTCTAATTAATTGCAAATACAACAACAATATTATAAATTTTCAAATATATTTCAAAAAAGGGTCTAAAATAGCCTTGAAGTATTTATAAGTCTATTATTGATAGTCTGTGAGTGTAGACTGATACATATAAATTAGTACGTGATATAAATGATAAAAAGAGAATTACATAAAACTGTTTAAACAAGCGTGCTAAAAATTAAAGGAGAAAAAAAAACCTATCATATTTGTAAAATCAGAATCATATTTATATATTTACAAATTGAATATGATAATGTGAATTACTAAAATTCTATGAAATCCTAAAAAATTCAATTGTTTTAGCCAGCAAAATTTCTAACATAAAATCATACTTAGGATTTGAAATTATAACAACAACGATTTAATTCATTTGAAATTCATTAGAATTTAAAATTACACAAAATCTTGAACAATAAACCCACAAAAAATAACTTATTCCTAAAAAGTAAAAAAAAAAAAACAAAGTTTTTATCATCATCTTCTCACTTAATTTCACCAATTCGATACTGGTTTATGCCCGCATAAAAAATCTATATCTATCAAACGATAAGAACAATAACAACGAAAATGAGTTATCTTTTTCTCAAAAGTCGGACAAAAATAGACATCTTCAAAGTCGAGTTATCAAAATATAATTCTAGAAATTTACCTAACAAAACGTAAGATTTAAATTTTAGAAAAAAAAAAGATGAAATAAGATGGGGGAGACATGATGTGTGTATATGGTCCATAATTGTTTGTTCCATCATCACAATTCACAAGTACATTTAATAATACAAAATTTTCAACACAGCCTTAGCTTGCCTTCATTTTCCATTCATCCAATTCCAATCCTCTTTGTTTGTTGCTGTTTATTTTGTTTTATTTAATTATTTTTCCTCTTTTCTGTCAAGCCCACGTGTAAGCATGCATAAAAGTGTTTTCTTTTTTTTTTCCAAACTTTTTAAGACAAAAAAAGAGCTTTTTACATTTACTGAGATTCTCTGATCTGAGCTTTTAACCTTTTTTTTTAAACATTAATAGTGAATTTTTAAAAAAAAACAAGAAAAGAAAAACAAGTAATAGTTGAAGTTATTTGGAAGAATTGTTTTAGTTTTCTCTTTTGTCATTAATATTCCAAAAAATAATATAATTGAAATTTTGATGTCGGCATGGGTGGTCTTTCTTGTTCACTTGTGTCCGTGTGATAGAAATATGTATGTATTTAGACAAAAATATATTTGAGTGACTGAGGATCCGCGAAGGCAATCGCTCGGATGTTCTCCTAACCCAACCCGGGAACGGACTGGAGGGAATCGCAGCATGGGGAATGTCCGCGTCTCGTCGCAAGGCTCATTTTTAGTTGTGGGTCATAGGGGGGTTTATCTGATCAAGGGCCGGGGCACAAGGGTCCTGGTACTATCCAGGTGCGAAGAACCCCGGGGGTGACTGCAATGAGCAGAAATCTCACTCACCGGCCTAAACGACGAGCAAACACTCGAACGTGAGAGCAAGGGATCACCCAAGGAATGGACGAGCTCCAAGGAGGGAGGCAAGAACCATGCTTTCAGAGAAGTGGCGGTCCGAATCTTATCTGAATTGCGAGAATAACTGACTAAGCCATGCCTATATATAGGCTCATTCTCCAAACGGCGCGGCGATTAATGGAAAATTAAAGATTGAAACAGTTAAAAAAAAATATAAATAAATATAAAAGTTTTAAAATTAAATATTCAAAATGTTTATATTATATACACACACAATACATTTATCTATGTTTTGGAAAACTTTAGAAACAAGAATCAAAGAGCGTTCCCGTTTCTTGTTTCCATTTACTTCTTTTTAATAATAATAAAAAAAGAATTACATGGCTCAAGTAGAAACTAGAAGGTACGTAAAGGGTCATTGTTTGGTGGAGTTGCGTTCCTTGTAGTTTGAACCAAATTTCTTGAAGTCTCAAACCACCCAAATTATCCATTGGGTATATTTCTTAAACCCGAGAAATGAGAAACACAAAAGATTACCTATAAAAGATTGAAACCCAAAAAGGAAACCTTTCCATCTCTCTCTATCTCTGAAATGCAACAACTCCACTAAATTTGTAACAACCCTAAAAAGGAGGAATCTGAGAGATGTGGGTGTGGTTTGTTTAAAAGTTAGAAGCATGCATCTTTTGCATCACCACCCAAAAAGCTGAAAATATGCCTCATTTTCTTAATCAACCTTTCCACTCACCACACCCCACACACAATATTGCATATTACATCGTTTCAACTTTATTTTAATTGTCAATCTGAACATAATTCAACTGATTTAAGTATCTATGTGTGAGTTCAAATCCAACTCTATAAAAAAAATTATCATTTCAGTCTTTTTAATTTGGGTTTGATTTCAACTTATTTTATATGGTTTTAAAAGCGACATTATATAATATTTGTAGTTTGATTAAATTAATATTATAAAATATTTCTATATTTAATTATATTACTAGATGTTTATTGTTTTTTATGAGCATGATACATTTTCATTATTATGTGTAGCATGACTTAGCCCCTTTATTATGTTCAACTTGGTTTAATATAATTCTTTTTAGGTTAAAAATTAGTTCTACTTTTCCCCTTATTTTGTAGAGAAGACATGAAAATGTACTCCTATGGTTTGCTCGATGGTTTTAGAGTTCCTTCTATGGTTTTAGTTAAATCTCTTAAAATTTTCTATGCAGTTATTACTAGATTGTTATAAGTTTTTTTTTTCTTTTTAATGTTTCATTGGACGAGGGAGAGTATGGATTTTTGGAATTAGGGTTTTTTAAGATGGGTAGCAAGATTCACGTTTTTTTTCCCTCAAATGTTTTCTTCTTTTTTTTTTACTTGAATCACATCATTTTTTACCCATTCGAACTCAATAATTATCAACCTTAATACAATCAATTAATTTAAATTTTTTTACTATTTTCTCAAACCATTTTGACAAAGAGAAAAAGAAGAGAGACACGAAGACACCATGAAAAAAAGAAACAAAAAACACGGAGGTTTCAATAATTAGATTCCCTCTCTTACATTTACTACCATAGAATAATTTCTCTTACCAACATTTTTCACAAGGAACCCGAAGGCCACCTTATTCATCTCTCGTCTATGTAGTCAATTAAAACGACCCATCTTGAGTTCAAATCTCTGATCTCTCTCTCGACGACGTTTTCTCGAAACAATATCTTCCATGTTTCTTGTTCTCATACATAAAGTTTTTTGAAAGTTTCAAACTTTGGAGTGTTTTTGCTTTTCTTGCTTTTCACACCCTCATAAAGGGGAATTGGAAGAGAGAGAGAGAGATATATATATATATATATATATATGGTGGATAATTGAATGCAAAAAAAGTGAAGAGATTTTGATGTGTGGTGTAAAGACATGACATGCAAGTTTTCCAGAGAATCGGCGCCGTATCCAACTTGGCCAATTTGGACAGAAAAAAAAAAAAAAAGTTTACTATTATTTATTTTTCTTAATGTTTTGAATCACATTTTCATTTCTTTTGCCTAATTCCTTCCCCCAAAATGCTACAATTTTCTGCCAAACTCTTTCAAAATTTTCACAATGGCTCCCTCCCTAATTTATCCTCCCCCACCCCCACTTTCAAGTACATGAACTTAATTAGCCTTTACAAACTTTACTTGGAAAATTACATATGTATTCTTACAAAAATTTTAAACCCATAAACTCGTCACGATTCAAATATGGATTTCTCTCAACCTCATGTTTCTACAGTAAACTCAATTTTGTGGATTAAGTCAACGTTTAGTTGGTTTAATTAAAATCTAGAATTATTTCGTCCTATATTTGACATTGATAATAAATGATATATCATGCCATATTTTCATTTGATTGAAAAATAAATAAATATTTAAATTTGATTGAAAAATAAATAAATATTTATGACAAGGACAAAATTTGGTTGAAGAATTCAAATCCAGGTTTAAAAATTTTGAGAACCAAAATACTAATGGGAAAAGATAAAATCATTAATTAAAAAAATTCATTAATTATTGTCAATTAATTCAAATCATAAAAAAAATGGTGGTGGGCCTTAAACGGGCTGGATTATCTTCTCTAGCATCCATTCTCAAATGGGCCAACATACATCGCAAGACTCTACTGGTCATTATGCACATTATTTATCTTTTTTTTTTCAAACAACATATTATATATTAGATTTCAATGTCTTCAACATTGGAGGTGATTTCTGGGTCGAAAAGTGCTGAGTCATTATAATAACACGGTGTGAAGGTTAAAACCTTTTAAAAGAGAATAACAACCTTTCTGCCTTCTTGGGCGAGCCGATGTATGTGTTTTGGTCATCCGAAACTTCATAGAGGCCGAGCCAATCAATGAAGATATAAATAGCTGATTCGCGTCGAATATCAAAACATTGCATGGTACAAATATGCAACTTATTTTCCAACAACACACTACAAACTTTCGAGACAATCAAACGAGGTTGAAAACTCAAACTCTATAAATAGAGAGTTTTGTCTCACTCCTCAGGTATGCAAAACTATTCTCTCTTTGAGTATAGATCAACTTAAACTGATTTGAGCATCAAAATCTTTTCTATTAGGTACAGGTTTTGTGTGTTGTTCGGCTTTCAAAATCTTAATTTCACAGAGTTGATAATTTTTGTGATCAAATATAGGACACAACTCAGATCATCTTGGCTCTGCTAGCATAGGGCTTTGGAGAAGTCAGAGAAATGTTTTAGAAAAAATTAATATGATAAAAAAGTGAAATTTGAAACAACTAATTAAAAGTTATTGATTATGAAAAGTGCATTTATATGGTTAATTATATATTTGGATTATCCATAAAAGTTTTAATTTTATCTCGTGGTAATTTTAAACCCCTTTTGGGCTAATTGGGCCACATTTAGCCTGTTGGTAATGAAGCACTACTTACAAGCCCATGACAAAATCCCAATTTTGTTTCAAATTCGGCCCATTTAACACATGTTAGCTTTTGTGTTACCATTTTACCCCTCTTCTACTTTTATTATTATTATTATTATTATTTTATCATTTTGAGTTAAATTTTAGATTGCTTTCATTATTTTGTGAATCAAATCGATGAGTCCTCTCTTTCACTTAGATTTTTTTTTTTTCTTTAATTACTATAGCGATAATTTGTTGCATGAATGAGTTCATTCAAATTTGTTTAGATATTTTTTATTTATATAAGAAATGTCAAAGATTGTATAGTTTTTCCTTCAATTTTAATATTTAGTTAGGCAAGAAAAATGTATGAATAATTGGATGGTTTGTATGTAATTTAAACTATATAAGAAACATATATATTGATTGTAAACTTTGTAGCAATTTTAACAATTAAGGTATTTCTATTCCATGAAGTTTTCAATCACTTGAATACAACAGATTTATTTTATATATTTGATTTAATTTCTAGACAAATTGATGTAGATTTTGAAAATATGTATAACATTTATTTTTAAAAAATCATGCTATCGAGAAAATGTACATAATTTATAAACGTTTGAATATGCATTAACATTTTGCTAAAAGAAAAATAATAATCCATTAATCATGTGTTTGTGAGAAAATGTAGACCATTTATAAATTTTAAATATGCATATGAACGTGTAATCTTGAGCAAAGGTATGTTATTTATTGTTGAGGGGTGAATTTAGAGCACTAGTGAGGTGTGTCGTATGGGGATACGTGAAGCTCTTTGGCCCACAAAGAAGAAAAGTGTCAAGCACATCAGACCAAGCCCGAGCACACTATGAGGAAAGTGTTGAGCGCATCGTACGGACTAGAGTATGAAGACGATTGGGAGGTCTGACAATGAGAACCCACAGTGCCTCCTTACGCAACAAGTCAAAAGGAGATGCAAGTTATCGAGGGTCCTCACACCCCCATTCTGTTATTGTATTAAAACCTTAGTGCTTCGTACAATCATATTTGTTTACTCCCTCCCAAATTCTAATTTAGGCATTAGAGTACAATCGACAAAATACCACATGGGTGTTAAATTTCTACATGGAGGATCAAATGGAGTTTGAAGACGAAAAGAGAATGTGACACATACGTGACACCTTCCCTGAAAATCAGCAACAACATTTATAAACTTTTTTTTTTAGATAAAAGCAGTGCATTAAAATTAAGTTGACGCCACAGGAGCTACATTGAGAGGGAATCTTCCTCGATAAGGAGCTGCACGTGACTACCTGAAATAGGTCATTCTTGGCTACATATGAGCTGGCTTGTTGCTCAATCTAGAGACATAGTTGAAGGTGATGGAGGAGAAATTTAGGCCAATTTTTTATGTCCATTAGTCAACCAAGCTCGTCTCGAAGAGTAAAAATCTCTCGTTAAATGAGTCTAATAGAGTTAGAGAGAATCTGATTCGAGGTGAGTGAAACCCATGGATTGAGCTTGCCGTACGTAAACCTTCAAGAATCACTCGTAGTTTATGCAATCAAAGTAAAACGATATTTATAAACTTTTGAATAAGCACATTAACAAGTAAATTGTGCATATTGTTGGGTTTGTAAGGTGATTGCAAACAAAGTCCTACATCGGCTAAGGAATAGAATAATCATGTGTATAGAAAAGAGGACAATTATCTCCATTATTGATAGGAGGCCTTTTGGGTGAAACCAAAAGTAAAGCCGCGAGTGCTATACCCAAAGCGGACAATATCATTGTGGAGATACGGAGTACAACTTTTGGATTTTCTGAAGATTTTTAGTATTCATTTATGGGCATTAGAGATAGCGTTATCACACATGTATATTAACTTTGTATATTAGAACACTGTTTTTCAATTATATAGAACGAGTAGAAATATTACTATTGCATGAACTTTTCTACATCTTGTATGTGTAATTAATGAAATTATATATTTTTCATTGCAGTTTAATTGTAGTTTATAAAATGTATAATTATTTGTTAAAATGTACATCATTTATATATTCGGGGTCCTAATACATTACTTTTTATTATATGTTTTTTTTTAAATAGTCCTAATACATTATTTAGGCATGACATATGTTAGTATTGTATTTATTTTGTAATTCTAAGGTTGTTATATATTATTTACGATGTTACTTATCATATTTATTATGTATAAGTGATATAATATTTTAATTAAAGTGAAGATCGATTTGAGAATCAACATAAACTGAATTTAGTAATAGTTATTACCCATCTCTGAGAGATATAAGTTTAATTTGAATCGTCTCACGTCTAATTCTTCTATTCAGAAAAAAAAAATAAATAAATTTGAGAAGGTTCCTGAAGATTTTTTTTCCCGTTTCTTTGAATTTTGAAATTCATTTATCTCTCCTTTGTCCCTATTTCTCAAACTTCCTAAGTTTTAGTTATTTTCTTACTCGATAAAATCACGGTGGGGGTTTATTTTTTTTATAATAAATTCTTTTACAGAAGGGCATTTTTGGTACTTTTTAATTGGTTGGCACTTTATTGGGTATTATTGATATGTTCTACGAAATTTGGTTTTGTGTGCAAATTAAACTTTTGAAAAGGGTATTTGTGTAAAAATGAAACCAAAAAATTTACTTTGAAATGGACAAGATTATCTATTTTTATTTAAACTTTCAATTTCATCCCATTTACCTTTCAAATTTAGATAAGTGATGCAATTTTCTACGAAAATTTGTTTAAAAAGATATTTTGATTTGCATCCAATGAATTATTGTTTGTATAAAGAAACGATTTTGTATATTGATCCAACTTATTTTTATGTCAAACTTGATTTCGTTGAAATTAGGTGAAATTTTGGGAATTTTTTATATAACTTTGATAATTTTTCTTTGTTTGAGCTACGTAATCTTTCATTGTTTGAGTTATGCAAGCAAATTTAGAGATATTTATATGATCTAGGGAGCCTCAATTAATCTTTTCTAGAATTTCTTATCACGCTGTATTAGAGAACTTTCCGTTGTCAAGAGGGCTATATATTTTTTCTTTGCCTTTTGATAAAAATTAACTTGAGTTGGAAGAGGGTCGTTGTTACTGGTATTATTTATCTTCAATTATTGTTCTTGTTTCTATTTTTGTGTTTCACATTCTTTTCTTGTACTATAAAATTTCTATATTTATCTTGTCTCAATATTTTGGGGAATCTTTTTCTTTTTTCTCTTGTGGGAAAAATTTGTGATAGAATACATTTTGTTTTATAATTAATAGTCACTCTTGAAATAATTGCTAACCAAAAGTATCCAACGACAAAAATACTAAGTTTAAACATTATATGGATCATGGACTTTGGATTATTTTAGTTACTATATTTTTAAAATGTCTATTTGGTCTCTTTATTTTCATTTTATCTCATTTCTTTCTACTTAATTTTTTATGATATTTTGTTAATTAAATTTTGTGAAATATAACTATAAATTTATATTAAAATTTTATAAAATATAGAACCAAATTGGTCACTTTCCAAAAATAGGATATGAAAGTACAATGTGCAAGTACAAGATTAACTTTACTGCTTTGGATTCGGCACAAAAACATTATTGGATTTTTATGGAATTTTTTCTAAACACAAACAGTGTAAAAGATATTTTTTTACAAAACAACTCAAAACAAGTTTGTGTTTGTTTCAGGGATTAAATCAAAATAATCTGTTCTTATCTTTTCATTTTATCCTGTAATTTTAATTATTTTTTATGACAATTTTGTCATTCCTCTCTTTCCATCCACCTCACTCCTATCTTCTCTTAATTTCCTCTCTTCTCTTTTTCTCATTATCTTTTACAAATTTTTTCTCCCAATTTATTCCCCTTAATCATTTCATTATTTTTATTTGTCACTCACTCTTTTTTTTCTCTACTCCTCTATATTTATTATTCAAATTATCATTTATTTAAATTTATATGGAATTTGTAAAGATGGAAAGATAATACTTAGAAATAGAGAGAAAATTAGAGAATACTAGAGAGGTGGGGATCAGGATTGAGAAATTTGTAAAAATTGACAAATAATATTTAGAAAAAAAAAAAGAGAAAATTAGAGGAACTGAGAGGGAGAGATTTGTATTTAAATGACAAAATTGATCTCCAAGGTTATAATCCAAGCTTATCAATCTTGGAGCATAAAATTTAACTTGCCATGTTGAGGGCTAGGAAATATGAGTATGTGAAGATATTTTCTTGGATCTCGGAGAACTGACATGGTCTACCTACAGGTCGACTAAGAGGTAATTAATTCATAAGCTTGGTGAAACTCCACTTGGTTGAAGGTAATGTCATAGTGATCCGACTTTGGGGACCCAACAGACTGACCTTGTGCAATAGATTTCTTGACAGGATAATTGAACGGTTGTACGTTGTTATCGCCCGACTCCCTATAACTAAAAGCTTCATTTTAATTCCATGTACGCAATCAAATATTGGCTTGAGACCTTAGATTGACCCTTACTGACTTAAGCGTCGGAATATTTGCTTTTTTTTGTATATGTCTTCCTCACCAAACTCACTCCACAAAGCTTGGCCTCATCGATCTTCTCACTGCTCAAGTTCAGTCTGAAATCACCGTAAACAAAATTATGTTGGCAATAACAAATTATTTTGATGTTTGCTTCTATACTCTTTAAAATTCTCCTAAGATCCTCTTCAAGTTTTTCTCACAAAGCACTTTAAGGTCCTTTCAACATTTTTTTTCTTTCTCACAACACTTTTATGTTATTACTGATGATATTAACTGGGAAGTATTTTCAAAAGCACTCTTCAAACGAAGCCTAGCTCTCATTTATTTATTAATTATGTAGAGTCAACATATTCTAATGGGTACGAGTCTGTTTTTTTAGTACAACATATGGAGGTGGAAGATCGAACTTATAACTTCGTAGTTGGAGATATATGTACAAAGTTTTTTTAATGTTCAAGTCTTTTTATTGGGACCACGAGAAGCAAGTTATTCATTAAGATGATTTTGATTTCATTCGTTTACTTTGACAAACTACACACGTTCTTAAAAACTTGACTTAGAAGAAGTTGGGGAATTTTCTATTGCAATCTCCATAAATTTGTCATGCAATTAAAAACAAAAAAGTTTTAGGAAGAAGTCTCTTTCTTAAAATAAATAATATTTTTTTAGTACAAATAAATAAATATTAAGTCTGCGCAAAATTAATGTTTGACTTTATAATAAATATTAAATTATTTTCTTTTGGGTTAAATTATATTTTAATAAATTTTTAAGTCTGTGGTTAATAGATTTTTTAATTTTAAAAAAATATTTAACATGTCATTTAATTTTGGTTAAAAAATCCTTTTATGGGAGTAATTGAGTCTGAACTTTCAAAAGTAACGATTTATTTAGTGCATGTACTCCCAAATTGATAACAATTTAGTATTTAAAATTTAGCAGGTAATAATTATATCCTTGAAGTTTAAAGTTTATAACGACTTAGTCCTTATTGTGAAGTCTTTTTTGTTAAATTTCTTATATATGTGGATCGATAAACCGACGAATGATTAAATTTATTTATAAATTACAAAAATTAAATTTTTATATGATAAAAACTTACACTTAATTTTAATGAGAGTTTTTCGTGGTAAAACTAAATCGTTACAAATTTTAAATGATATGAACTAAGTTGTTACATATTATAGTTCAAGAACTAAATTGTTATTAATTAATATGAAAGTAGATAGACTAAATCGTTATAATTAAAATTAAAAGTTCAGCAATTAAATTGTTACTTTAATAAAAGTATATGGACCAAACGTGTTTTTTTACCTTTAATTTTAAATTTTTTGTTTACTTAGCCTCCTAAATATAAAAAGTGTCTAATAAATTCATGAATTTTCAATTTGATAGGTAATAAATCCATGAATTTTTTTAAACAAATCTAATTTACTTTACACAAAATTAAAAGTTTATAAATTTATTAGACACTTTTAATTTAGTAAGAATCTTTTCCACGAAATACGAAAATTAAACTAAATTTATAATTTAACCATTTTTTTCTATCAATTATTACATTATCGAATATTCTAATCTTGCCAACATCGTAAAGAATATCGTGGTATTTTCGCTTTCCAGATAAAACGGTGCCGTTTTGCAAACCTACGAGCTGGTTGCCTTTCGTAGCCCCCAATAGGATTCGTTAGTTGCGTGTGTCATTGGTGGGTCCCACTGTTTTCCACCCAAACGAAGCCATTGGTTTCTTGTGGGCCCGTCAAAACTGACGGAGCTAACGGTTAAAGGCCCACTTTTTTCTTTCTCTAATTTTAAAATTCCATTTCTGCCCTCTGCCAATTAGTTTTTCTCCCCTTTTTCCTTATATGGCAACACTCCTTTTTGGGTAAAGTTTCTGAAAACTATAATTGAGGAATAAGATCTTGGAGAATATAAAATATTCTTATTGACATTCCTTCAATAATATTTTTATGTGTCTATATTAACACGATAGATAAATCAACATTTTCATAGTATGTAAAAGAAATTGAAAAAATATGAAATTATCAATAAAATATCACTAGTATAGACATAATATTAATATTAATCATTCTTAACTTATTTTGAAATGATAAAATGTTTATTTGTCAACTTAAATATTTTTTACACCTTTTTTATTTTTATAATCTTTCTAGAAATATCCATCGACATCGACATTTTACCGATATTTCTTTCAACATTTCCATAAAATTGAAACTTCAGTATTTTGATCGCCTTCAACGTTTAAAATCTTGTTTCTCACCTCTTCATGTTCTTTTAATTTATTCTTTTAATTCATTGATTTCAAGAATTTTATAATCTATTTGAATGTTGAATTATTTTGACTTGTTCTATGTTTTTATGTTAGTTTCTTTAATAATTTTTTTCAGAGTTATTGGTTTATTAAATTATGATAATTGAGGCTTAAAAAATGTATGATAATAGATATAACTTCAAAAAGTTTAACCCAATTTGATACTTTCTATGTTTTGGTTATTCCCTTGATACTTTCTATGTTTTGGTTATTCCCTTGATACTTTCTATGTTTTGGTTATTCCCTTTCAAAAAATACGTATCAATTCTTAGCAAAATTTTGGAAACCAAACATGTTTAATACATTTAATTATGTAGAACTGAAATATACCAAAGAAACAAAAATCGTTGGCATATATATGACTATGGAGTTTTCGTCCTCATTAAATTAAATTAGTATAATTGAAAATTTAGACTTATTATAAACTTTTAACTTGAATGTTGAAAGACTACATTCAATTCTATAGCCAAACATTTCTAATTTTACCTTTAATTAATTTTTTATATTCTATATTAAATTGTTTAAACTTTACTGCCAAGGGTAAACAATTATGTATTCTAAAAAAAAAAAAATTTACATGCTTAAATTAGTACATATTAAATACAATCAACGATATTAAATAAGAAGAGTAGGTATTTCAGATGTACCTTTAGGACTCAGCTTGGGTATTTGTGGTGTAACACATATCCTATTAAATTCCTTAAATAGAATTTGAAGGGTAGAAAATAGAAATTTTCTCATCAATAACCATGATAATTAATAAAGTTGTTGAGATTGAAACTATGTTAAGTGGTCCTCGTGCTTGTGTCTTTTAACTGATATATTTAATTCGAATTTATGGTTATGATACCAATAAAGTGTTCAACTGGTTATGATACACGTCATCTACTTATTCAAGATTTTTTTTAGTACAATATGTGGGGGTGGGAATCGAACTCACAATCTTTTAATTAGAGATTTATGTCAATTATCGTTAAAGTAGGCTTGTTTTGACCATTTTTTTAAGCAAGAAATCCCAAAATTATATATTATACTATATTGAGTGCCATATACATTTTGCAATAAATTTGTAACTATCATGCTATGTCATGTCATGGGTCCAATGAGAAAGTTAGAGGAATAAAGTCATTAAAATATTAAATATGCGATTAGACATATTGGTGTGGAGAAAAGGTATTATTTATTTATCTTTCTTAAATGAACATTCAATCTAGCTTAACCCAATCTAGCTTAAATGAATATTCAAACTTAAAAAAAAAAAAAACTTACATAATCATTTTCTCAGCCTTAAAAAGTAATATAATATTCCTAAAATAAGACCAATATTAATTTAATAAAAATATAACAAAAAAATTAAATATAGATTCAATTACTATGGTTATTTAAAATTAATTATAAAACAAAATTTTAACAAGACATTACTTTAGACACTGTACGCCATTAGAGCATAACTGAGTGGATAAGACTAATATTATCGTTTCAAAATATAGTTCAATCTCCACCTTGCAATTATTGAACCTAATTTTTTTATATTATTTTGAACATTCATTTTATTTTAATTTTAAGAGATGGAACATTTTCAATTAATAATAGATAAAATTTGTTCTAGAATAGTTTTAAGTTATTAAGTTTACTTAAAAGCTTAAAAATAAATAAATAAAACAAAGAAACGATTAATCAAATAATTGCATCTCATAAAATAAAAAATTCTTGCATTCATCCTCTATTAAAAAACATAAAATAGAAATTTCATAAAATTGACTCATTTTTACGAAAATTAAGTCTTAATAAATTAACATACAAAATCGAACCTCAAATAAAAGTCTCAAAACTCTCACTAATTAAGTAAAATGAAGCACTTTCTTTGAACTCCTATTAATTTTTTCTACAACAAAATAATCCAAAAGAAAAAAAAAGAAAAAGAAAAATCCATATGAGGACATTATAGTAAATAACCAAATTTTTTGAAGGGCATAACTGTCTGCCAAACTCCGTCGCCGGACCTTCAAAAGGAGAAATTGTAAAATCCGCCGGAGGCTTCGCCGTTAATGGTTATTATAATGGAATCCAACCAACCAAATTCTCGCCATCTCTCTCCAATTTGGCTTTCATCTCTCTCAAAATCTCTCTCTCTTTCTCCAACTCCGAAGAAGCATGAATGTGACTTCGCCGGAATTTATGATTTGATTTCTTCACTCGATTGGCCCCTTCTCCATATATATAATCCATAGAAACAGAGGCCTTACTTTTGAGATTCTGAGAGAGGGAGAGGGAGAGGGAGAGAGTAATGGAGTCGCTAACGACCAACGGCGGAGAAGATTCATCAACTCGAATCGCGGCTCGATCTTCGATGATCGAGTCATTGAAGGGATGTGGATTGACGGGAATCCACGTTGACAAGGAGGAGTTGCGGAAGAAGCTTCAGATGCCGCAGTACCTTCGGTTTGCCATGCGTGATTCCATCCGCCTGCAGGACCCGGCTGCCGGAGAGAGCCGATTGCCGGCTGCTAATTCTCTCTCCGGCTCAGCCTTTGCGCCGGAGATTAATGAGCCTCCGGAGTCGCCGATGGTGGTTTTCATTAATCCGAGGAGTGGTGGTCGTCATGGCCGCTTGCTCAAGGAGAGGCTCCAGATGCTAATTAGCGAAGAACAGGTCCATACAACTGCTTCTCCTGTTTCTCAATTTCACATGGCTAGTTATTATATGCAGTCGTAATTGTTGTTAGCTCGTATAAGAATTTTGGAATTTTAAAAATGGAGGTTAAGTTTGCTTGAAGGGTGTGTTTCTTCTTTCGACTAGAAGGTGTATTTGCAGAAATAGATGTGCATTATCATGTCAAGGATTGTGGAGATAACTTATTAGTTCCCTGAAAAATTTTAGGGATTTCTGGAGTTGGATCTTCATGCCTTTGGATAAATAATATCTATTCAGTGAGACGATTAATTGAACAATACAAGTATATGTATTTCTCCTTAGTTAATGCTCCTAAACATTGGTCTTCAAAGGTCAATAATTTTTATGCAGGTTTTTGACCTAACAGATGTGAAGCCTCATGAATTTGTCAAGTATGGATTGAAATGCCTCGAGTTATTGGCTGCTATTGGTGATGCTTGTGCTAAAGAGACCCGTGACAAGATGAGGGTCATGGTACGATTAAAGTGAAAAAGAAGTATACAGTAGATCTGTAGCTTTATGAATTTTGGTTATGATGGGAACTAAGTATTTTTTCGATGGATAATGGAGCAGGTCGCTGGTGGTGATGGTACTGTTGGTTGGGTTCTTGGTTGTCTTTTAGAACTTGAGAAGCAGGGGCGGTTGCCTGTTCCACCTGTAGGAGTAATTCCTCTTGGTACTGGCAATGACTTATCCAGAACCTTTGGCTGGGTGCGTTCTCCTTTCTCATGAAAAATTTAGTCATTTATATATGTTTTAATTTATTGGAGGATTGAATGCTCTTTTCAGGGTGGTTCTTTTCCTTTTGCTTGGAAGTCAGCCATCAAAAGATCCCTCGACAGGGCAACCACTGGCCGGGTTTGTAAATTGGATAGGTAATTCACGAGCAGGATATTTGGTCCGGTTTTCTCAGTTTTAAGGGTGGTTCTGCTTATTATTTAAGTTAACATGGTGTGATGGTGATTGTGGGTTTAGGTTTGCATATGTGAATGATTTGATAGTACGCATTTCTGTAAATGTAATGGCTAAGGGTGCTTTGTGCTTCTGCATAGTGAGAGCATCAGTGAAACTAATTATTGCATCCTATGGATGTAGTTGGGACATTACTTCTTATAAGTCTGAATCTTGTGTGATGCAGCTGGAATGTTCTTCTATCTGCACCAAATAGCATAAATGTGGAATTACCACATTGCATGAGACCTACAGAAGACGGTGCTCTTGATGAGGTTTGTGCATTTTAGTACTTCGTTTCTAATATTTTCATAGTCTAGCTGAAAATAATAAATATACCGGATGGGCTCTGGTATTTTACCCATGAAATTGACCTTAAATATATCTTATCTTTCTTTCTGTCATTTGTTTTGCATTTGGAAGTTTTTGGACAAACAAGTTATAAGTGCTAATCTTCACAACGTGGACTTTTCATTTCCAAATAATTATGTGACAACAAAGATTTATATCTCAGTGGTAGAAGTTTTTTGTGGACACAGAGCTTCGAAATTAAGGAGGCATCATCAGAGAAAGCAAGCTGCCACGGAGGAGTATTTTATAATTACTTCAGCATAGGTATATCAAGCATTTGCATCTAAATATTGCGCATACCCTAAAGGGTGGATACTTTGCGACTTATGCCAATAACATTTTCATCAATTATAAATCCCGGAGAAGATATGCTTGAAAATTTGAGGATGATGTATTTATCCTGCCATTTACATAAGCGTCGATATAAAAGAGTTTGTATTCAGAAATTGATGTTTAAGACGCTGTAGAAAAGTTCTTTCTGAGCAAGAAAAAGTGGAGTTCATCGGGTCCATAATTATTCTACTTTTAATATTTAGCCTATGCCTAGTATGGATTATTTTAGTATTCCTTTTCAGTCCTGGCATTACTTGAGTTCTGTTAATTTTCTGCATTATTTATAGTTAATAGGTTTTACTGACGAAGATGGAAGTTGAGGACATCAGTCTTTTTTAAGTAACGGTACAGTCATTGAATTATTGCATGTGTTCTAAAGTTGTATAGTAATCAAGTTGTCATTGATTCTATATTTCTTTGTTCAGCAAAGACCTATCATTCTACCAGATTATCTGCGACTGTTATTGAAGGGTCTAAATGGGAATGTGCAACAATGACTGGTTTTCTGCCTAAGCATTCTTAATTATTATTATTTTTTATTTAGGGGATAATATATGCTTTTACAAATTTGGTTGGTATCAAAATGCATTTGTGTTCAAATGTGTTGTGGTCTGCAAATATAAATAAAACTCACCTCCATATTTAATCGATCAATTGAATAGTGAAGGGAGCTAGGCTTCAGACCAGAGATATAATTTTCTCATATGATGGAGTTACTCCCTTGCAAAAGGAGAGATGGAATTCACATGCGGACACAGTTGCATTCTTATTTGTTAGTTTAACATAGGGATGAATTTTGTTAATTTTTAATATCACATGGTAACAAAGTATGCAATTTTAAACTCTAGGGGTATTTGCATCAAATGATCTTGATTTAATTGTTTGATTGCTTATGCATAAGTAGGTTTACTTATTTATTTTGTTCATGCAGGAATGGATGCTCAAGTTGCTTATGGCTTCCACCATTTACGTAACGAAAAACCTTACCTTGCACAAGGTCCAATAGCGAACAAGGTTGGATTAAAAATTTATCCCTTCAATTTTGAGTACTATATGCTTCTATCCCAACTTCAGTATTAGTCTTACTCTTCCTCAAACTACGAACATCTTCCACTAAAAGTTGGTCTGACCCATGAAATCAAGAATAAATCATCATGCATTGAGATAATGAGATAAAAACATGATATGATAGTTAGTTGCAATATTACCATAGGGGTCCTCAGCAATGTCCCACTCTTTCTTTTATATTTGTTGCTTACTCTCTGAGGAAAAATGAACCACTAAAGGGTTTACTAAAAAGTTATTTTAGAACATTGGAATGTTTATTAAATTAATATGAGACTCATATATTCAACACTTTTTTTTTTTTAATTAAACCTAAACGAATTCATTTCTTACACAATTACAAAAATAAAATTATCCGAAGAATGAATTAGATTAACTCATCCAAGCTTTGGATCTCACAACTGTGGATAGGAGGGTGGTGAAGTCTTTGTGGAGTTCACAGAATATAAGTTGAACGGGGATGGAGTATCTTGGAAAATTGGGATGGTTGTTGATCATTTGGGATGAAAGTAAAGTCAGGGCGGGTGAGGTGGTAAGGGGAGGTTATTCTTTATCTATCTGTCGCAGTTGGAAACACCTTTTGAGAACGATGAAATGCATGATGTTTCCTATCAAATAAAGAAAAAAACCTTTTTAGGAAACAAAATTGTGGTAGCTACGATAAATTTGGGCAATGATAAAGCACCTGATTTACAATGGAGTTCATTACGAAATTTTAGGATGTTTTTAAAGTTGATTTCTTATATATATACAATGATTTCTATAGAAATGGAAGGATGAGTTCATTTTCAAAGTAAAATTTATTTGTTTGGTCAAGAAGAAGGAAAATGGTAAAAGATTTTCATCCAATCAGCCAAGTAATGTCCATCTACAAAGTGCTGTCCGAGGTATAACTAGAAAGATTGAAAGAAGTGATATCTACAAGCATTTAGTATTTGGTTAGCCTTTTTAACATGTGGTTGTTCCTTGTAATCTTCTGTTAAATAATATTGAACTACTATTTTTGGGCCGCCTTTTTTTTCTAAAAACTTCTTTGTTTTCATGTTTCTTAATTATTTAACTTAATTCTCATTTTTCTTAATTATTTAAGTTAATTCTTGTTTGGACATTAAACAATTTTATTAATAATTCATGTTTTAAATATTGATTTTTTTAGAGTATAAAATACAATAGATATATTTATTTATTACTTTATCAAGTTTCTTTTGCTTCACTTAGCCCATATTTTTTGTGCGCCTTTGGCCTCCCAGCAGTCAATGTTGCCCCTCATGTGTTAAAAACATTGAAATGAACACACAGTGCAGAAGTAAATATCTTAAATAGTGATGAGACAGTGGAAGAATATTGGTGAGGGAAGGAGGGTCTCCCATGATCTTGCAAAATAACTACCTTAAGATCAGTAGAATCAATTCCATAGGATCCAAGTGTTAAGGTTACTATGTTTATACGAAATGTTTTTCCACTGTTTACATAGTGATTATTATATGGTGAGTAAGGAGGGTCCCCTATGATCCTAATGAGTAACCGTCTTCTGATCAATGATTCAATGGTAACAGTTCCATAGGATCCAAGTTTCAAGGTACTATGATGTTTATGGGAAATGGTCTTCCACCAGAGTGATTATTAATATGTAGCTAACCTTGGATCCCGAGGCTTCATTTTAAATATGTGCAAATAAATATGATCAGGAGTGAAGTAGTTTTAATCTTTGGTTGATGAATTGGCCTAAGAAGTTTTCTTTTGCCTTTATTTTTTTGTGCGTGTAAATCATGTAATGTTACGTTGCCTAAAGTTTCTGATCGGACTTGGTTTATTCAACTAATAGATCTCTTATTGCAGCTGATTTATTCTGGCTACAGTTGTGGTCAAGGCTGGTTCTTCACGCCTTGCTCTAGCGATCCGGGTTTAAGGTCAGATATTCCCACGTGAAGTGTTTGTTTTTGTTAACCTAAACAGTTTTTTGAGTAATATTTTGCCTGATTCAGATACATTTTTCTTAAGAAAAAATGTGTTACCAATAACCCCAAAAAGGGGTTTAAGGATTGTTTCTTTGTGATATGAATGAGTTTTAAAAATATTCGAAACAAGAAACAATATTTATATCTGCAGGCCAGTTTTTCTAAGAAATTTTCTGGTTGTAGGGGCCTAAAAAACATCCTGAGGATGCACGTCAAAAAGGTCAATTGTTCGGATTGGGAGCAGGTTTTAATCCCTTCGAGGTATCATGCAACCTTTTCTTGGCTTAGGTTGTATTTATAATGGTATTTTTAACTTCATGCGTCTAATATGAATCATGATATTGATGAATTAAACAGTTTTGTTTATTGAACTGTCCTTTTAAAGGAATGTGTTAGTGACTAACAGGGTAGCTGCTATGTGGCAGCTTAATGGTTGCAGCAGCATTTAGGAGTAACTAACAATCAAACTAAAACTAATGGCTACTAGCAAAACTTTTCTGCTAAGCAGATATTACTAGTACAACTCTACAATTTTTTCTGCGTGAATTTGTCTGGTAGTGAGGAAAGGGGGATTATCAAGAAGCATGGTAGAATTGTTCATGCTATAGTTTGAAGAGTTTTTCAATATTGCAACTACGTAGCCAGCACCGAATATGTTGGGATTGAAGTCTGATTAAGTTGAGCTTGAATCTGAGGGGAGACCATTTTTGTTTCCCAACTTTAGGCATTTACCTTATTGTGTGAGTCGTTTCCTGCAGTGTAAGATCTCTGGTTGCTTTGAATCTCAACAACTATGGCAGTGGCAGACATCCATGGGGAAATCTGACACCAGAGTACATGGAAAAGGTACATACTTCCTTTTCTTCTCTTTACAGATCGAGCATTGCTTATCTGCACTTTCACAGTCCAGTCAGATTTTTAATTTTTCAATCTGATTATAGCCCAATTGCACTTGGAGAACTATCAAACATGATATAGTTTCTGCTATTGCACTAATTTTGGCAATTTGCTTATGGCTTGGTTATTTATTTATTTATTGCCGGAGGAATAGGAGTTTGGGTTTTTGTTTTGGAATCGTATTCCTTGTTGAGGTTGCTTTGTAAGAGAACAGTGTAAAAAATGTTTTAGTAACTCAACTGTATATGGTATTGTAACATCCTTCTACCATAATCTGCCATTTTTCTTTCTGCCCCTAAATTCCTTATTCAACTCGACTATAATAAAGTCTCTCTCTCTGTAAATGACTACCTAAATCTCTGTCTATCTCCATTTGTTAAGGCTTGCAACACCCTGGTTCTGCTGTCATGCTTTATAACTCAAATTTACAATTTTGCTTCTCCTTTACGTTATTCAAACTTCTATTAGCTTATTAGCTTGTATTGGAAATTATACTTACCTTGCACTTTTTCAATTTGTTTTTAGAGAGGGTTTGTTGAGGCACAGGTGGATGATGGCCTTCTAGAAGTTTTTGGTCTAAAGCAAGGATGGCATGCATCACTTGTTATGGGAGAGCTCATTTCTGCAAAACATATAGTTCAGGTAAAGAAGCTGTGCTGATTTATCCATCAAATGGTTAGTTAAAAGTTTAAAACTGCAAGGTGAGAAAAAAATGTCATTCTGGAAGCGTTATTTGAATTCAAGTTGAAGGAATGCCTGGAAACTGAAAAAAGAATAGAAATATGGTTTTTAGTGTATGAGCGTTGGAAAAATATTTTCTGCAGGCTGCAGCAATTCGATTTGAACTTCGAGGTGGAGAATGGAAGAATGCATTTCTGCAGATGGATGGAGAGCCATGGAAGCAACCAATGAGCGACGAGTTCTCGACTTTTGTTGAAATCAAGAGGGTACCTTCCCAATCACTAATGATCAATGGAGAATAACTTGAGCTACACTGTTAATGCTGCTGATCATTTCTCACTGTTAGGTTTAACCATTAATGTAAAGCTATTGGCCGGTCGTCCTTTTGGACTGTAAATTTAATATTCTGCAAGTAAATTTTTAGGTGTGAGAGTTTGCTATTTCAGATTCATTTGGCGGGAAGAACACATGATCCTCGTTAGGGACACTGAATAATTCAGTTAGTTGCTAATCTGCAAATGAGTTGTGATGGTGTCCAAGAGCCTCAAAACGTATTTATATTTCTACTGTGTGACATTAATTCATTTGGCAATTCATGAAGTTCCCCACCTTCTGAAGCTACTGGTTTGGTTATTTTGGTTAATTAGGTCTGAATCTGAACTCTGTTTTTTTTTTTTCATACAACCCAGGTGGAGTTAAAGCTACTTCAAGTAGAATGCCAACTGAAATGGTATGTGGAATTCTTTTAAGAAATCTTGGGTTTAATCTGAACTTTCTGCTCATTTCTTCTCTCACACTAGAAACTTAGGGGAAAAAAAGAGAAGGAAAACATTAATCTTTGTCTATACTTTGTGGAAATAAGTAATTTTCTCTCTCTCTCTGTCATATGGTGACATGCAGTCTATTGAAACATGGTATGTTATTAGGACTGGTCATAAGAGTGGCTAAAAGTTCAACTAAAAGGACAAAAGTAAACGCCTTTAGGGATTAGATGAGTTATTTTTCTTTTTTTTCCACACGAGGAGTGGGATGAGTTCGACCTTCGACTTTTAAGAAGGTTACTGATACCTTAACTATCTTAAATTGACAATAAAAAGTGGGTGCAACACGAGAATTTCTCAAATGAACACTCTGAACACTCTAAAAAATACAGAGCTTTTAAGTTTAACATTTTAATATAGAGTAACTTTAAGCCATATACACTTATAAGTTGATGGGTTTTGATAATCCAAAGGATTTGAATCTTCTTGTAGAGTAAAATATCCCCACATTGAATTAATCTTAAAATATAGCAAACTACCGACCTCTGTTTTACGAAGAGTTTCAATATACAATAAACTTTGTTTCTTCTCAAACAGCTGTCTTATGTTTTATTTTTGCTCTAAAAAAATACTGTGTTGATTTTTGGTTGGAAAGTTGCTCGAGTTTATTGACTGCATGACAAGACAGAGAAGGAAATTAAAGATGAGGAGAAGAGACATTATAAACATATATATAGGGAAAGAAATGACCATCCATATTCACTAAATATCATTTTGATGCTCAAGTTAAAAATAAGAGTTTGTGTGAAGCAGAGTAAAAAGGAGTGATATTTGACCTTTTATTTATGAAAAAGAGGAATAATCATTATATTTTTGTTATTCCCTGCCTAACTTAACTAATTCTCACTAGATACAGTGTGTAACGAAAAATGACCTATTCTTTAAAGATATACGTCGTTTTCTCATTGCTCGGCTTTCCAAGGTTGGTCTTTTATAGGATTTGCACCATACCACGACGAGTTTTCTAACTTACCTTGCTAGATTTTCCTTGTTTCAAAGGGCAAATCTATCCAACTTGATCAACGAACCATTAATTAGTAATTTTTAGGTGGGAGAATTTGGTCAGGTAGATGCAGGAACAGTCCTTCAAGATCCATTAGGTGTCCAAGGCATTTTGTTCCTTTAAGTAAAATCTCATCTCATTTTCATTTTCCGAGCTAGATATACTTATCATATCTTATAACTAGACAAAGTATGTAGCAATATCTCCGTGTACGACCTAACAATATTTCATCATTCCATAATCCCATTCCTAACCACTCAAATTTGTTTTGAGTATCTTTCTTGAAAAAAAGGTTACAATAACTCATTTAGAAATATCCAATTCCCATAGAATTCCCTTGAACTAAATCCCTACCCAAAATCATATGCATTGTTCATTTCTTCTACTTATTTCCTTTCATTAATTCATTTGTTCCTTAGCTCTATATCCCCTTCCTTGAGTTTGTTTGATGCCTCCATAATTAGACCCCACTGCCCACCATATTCCTTCTCTCTCTCTCTTATATATATACCTTTCTCATATGCACACTTCATTTTCATCCCCTATCTTCTTTCCCAGCTCAAAAATCTCTGAAAACAAACATCAAACTCACATGCTCTAGAGATAAAGCCATGGCAGCCAGCGGAGATTCTTCTACCAGTATGGAGGCAGCTTCACTCGCCACACCGTGGCATTCGCCGGTGCCGTACTTATTCGGCGGCCTTGCAGCCATATCAAGCCTCATTGCCTTCAGTCTCTTGATCCTCACCTGCTTGTACTGCTGGAAGCCTCATGTATCTGGATCGAACGGTGACGATGATACTGCTCGAGCAGCAGATGTGGAGTCGGGCGAAGGCAAGGGCGGCGGTGATCGGAATTCGCTGACACCGGATGACTTTGATGACAAGGTTGTGGTAGTAATGGCCGGAGAAGTGAACCCAAGTTTCATAGCCACACCCATGTCATTAAGTTTAGATTGTCGTAGTAAAATTATGTGTCGCCATGAAGGGGTGGAATTGCAGAGTTGTACTTCAAGTTAAGTTTTGTTTTAAGAAAAAAATAATTTGATGGTCGATCTCTTTGGACTTTCAATTCTATCATTTGTACATTAAATTTCTTTAAATTAAATCCTTACCATCACTAAAATGTAAAAGAAGGATGATGATATATGAATTTGAAAAATGATAATTTTTGTGATGTTAGTAGTTATTATACAAAGCATTTTAACATGTCAATTTTTTATAGCAACCAATAATTTCAAGATAAGTTTTTTTTAAATACTACCCTATGGGACGAAGATTCGAACCCATGACATGACTTTTTGATCGGAGATAAATGCCTTAGTCAGTTGAGAATTGTGCTCCGATTGGCAAGTAAAGATAAGTGCCTTACAACCTCTTGGTTGAAGATATATGTCAATGGTGACATGTAAAATAAGTTATTACTACGCGTTCAGGCAAATGAAATGATTTTGTTTTTTTTAGTTCAACAAAATATTGTGAGGGTGTGAATTCGAACCTCCCTCCATAATCAATTGAGATATGTTCAAATTAACATATATTTTTTTATTTTTTATTTTTGTATTTTATGAGATGAAATTGGTACGCCTATTTCATCAAATTTAATAAGGGTCGCCGACTCCTGGGTTATAAAAAAAAAAGGTATAATATTGAATTTTTAAAAGACAAGGGACTAATTATATATTTAGTTTTAATATATTTTTGAACATCTTAAATAAATGTAGAAGTTGCCCATTTTGGCTTGAGCAAAGGAATGGCTTTTCCTTCATTCTCTCTCGGAAGGGATGCCACAAAAGGAAAGTTGGCATAGAGGGAATAATGGAATGGTTGGGTATTTGAAGAAATTTAAGATTCATAAACTTTACTAAAAGGAGAAAGAAAAAGAATGAAATAAAGTAGGATTAGGCAACCAAAATAACAGAAAGAAAGAGAGAATGACTTGCAGCATAAAAATGAAGATTTTTATTTTAAAAATTATGAGGGCGGGAGGGATATTTGACCTCTGACCATTAAGAGAGGTCAGTAATGTCTTGATCAGTTAAGTTATACGCATGTCGGTGGAAAGATTAAGAGAGTACTATATACTGGAAAAATTCTTATATAACCTCCCATCTCAAGGAAATGAGTAAAGTGGCTTAAGTGTTGTATGCTCATGTTGGCAATATAAAAGTAGATCGAGTTGAAAACATAGTACTAATAAAATCAAGTTAATGCAATCATGAGCTCAGCTCAACGATAAATAACATCTATTTCTCTTTAATACTAAAGCTCTAAATTCAGGAGAAAAGTCATTTGATCTTCTCATTCATATCTTGAGAATGTACAGAGAGGCCTTTATATAGAGAGACAAAAGAGGCATAAAACTCCTGTATACATGAAATACACATGAATTGAAAACTTTAACAGACAAAAACAGACTAACAATCTAATAACAAAAATATTCCACAAGACTAAACTAATAAATCCACATAGGCAAGCCACGTCATTCATCTTTAGTAAGTTGCCTTCACACACCCCAACATAAGCTAATGGAGGAAGGATCCCGAACATTGAGCTTGAGCTTTAAACGTGCAAAACTCACAGTAGATAATAGCTTAGTAAGAATATCTGCGACCTAATCCCCAGCAGGAAGATGATAAACCAAAAGTTTCTTATTAAGAACAAGATCACGAACAAAGTAAATATCAAGCTCCATATGTTTTGTCTTCGAATGTAACACCGGATTTGCACTGAGATGAACTGCACTAAGATTATCACACCACAAAATAGGCAAGCGAGGTAAAGAGATATGTAAATCAGAAAACAATGAAGACAACCAAACCAGCTCAGTGGCAGCAGTAGCTAGACAACGATATTCAGCCTCTGTACTTGAACGAGAAATAATAGATTGTTTCTTGGACCCCAGGTAACAAGGTTTCCACCAAAAAATACACAAAATCCAGACGTTGATTTTCTATCATCTGGATCCGACGCCCAATCAACATCAACATAACCATGAAGTGAAAACTGAGAAGGTTTGGATAACAGAAGACCATGATCCACTATACCCTTGAGATAACGAAGAATTCGTTTCACCAATTGCCAATGAACCAAAGTAGGAGAGTGCATAGATTGACAGGCTTTATTGATACTGAAAGAAATATTAGGGCGAGTCAAAGTGGCATATTGCAAAGCACCGACAATACCCCTATATTGATGAACATCAACAAACTTATCACCCTGTCTAGCAGATAACAAAGGACCACTCACCATTGGAGTTGAAATAGCATGAGCCTCAGCCATACGAGCTTTAACAAGAAGATCCATGATATATTTAGACTGAGATAGAAATAGTCCACCTTGAGGAGGATTTGAAACTTCAATACCAAGAAAATAGCTCAGCCACCCCAAATCCTTCAATGAAAATTGACGATGAAGCGTAGAAATCAACTGAGAAATCATAGTCGTGAAGCTTCTTGTAATTAGAATATCATCAACATACACCAAGATGTAACAACAATGAGAAGAAGTATGTCGAATGAGTAAAGACGAGTCTGCTTTAGAATTTACAAAACCCAGAGTCTAAAGAAATATACTCAGCCTATCAAACCAAACCCAGGGAGCCTATTTGAGACCATATAAAGCTTTACGTAGGCGTCAAACAAGAGGAGGAGAGCTGGAAGAAGAAAAACCAGCAGGCTGCTCCATATAAATTGTTTCAGAAAGAAGACCATGAAGAAAATCATTGTTGATATCAATTTGATGAATCGGCTAACTGTGAGCTAAGACTAACATTAACAAAATACGAATAGTGATGGATTTAATAATTGGGCTAAAAGTCTCTGAGTAATCAATATTAGGAGATTGATGGAACCCTTTAGCCACTAAACGCGTTTTATATCGAGAAATCGAGCCATCATAATTCCTTTTAATCTTAAACACCCACTTACGACCCCACTATCTTCTGATTAGAGGGTTGAGGAACAAGATCCCAAGTATGATTACGCATAAGTGCATCATATTCCTCAGACATAGCCTGTCGCCAATGATCATGACATAAAGCCTCTTTAACAGAAGATGACTCAACCTATTTGTAATCAATAATAAATGCTTTAGGCTTAAAAATACCATTCTTACTTCTAGTTACCATCGATGGGAATTAAGAACAGAGGAAGATGAAGCCGCATTAATACCGATTGGTGATGCACAAATATTAGCTCTAGGTGCTGCACAAATATCAGTCGGCTGAGAGCTATGACCAACTGCATTAATACCCATAAGACAAGAAACCCCAGACAAAGAACCATCTAAAGGACCAATGGGAACTACTGATTCAGTAGCAACATTCAATAAACCAGTGGACAATGAAGAGTTATTAGACCTTAGATAGGACACATCACTAGACATAGCTGGTACATCAACATGTGTATCCGTTGTTACAGCAGGTACCGTGGGAGTTGAAACAAAATTTTCATCAAAGAGCAGCAGGTATAGGACAGACAGCAAGTGGACCAGTTGCCATTGGAACCGAAATATTTGGAGAAAAATCAGCCACCGAGGGAATGGGTACAGGATTTGTTAGAGTAGAAATAGGAAAAGAAGATGATGGTGACAACACAGGGAGAGAAGAATTTGTAAAAGTAGATGATGATATTTGTGGAAAGGACTGAATATTGGGTTTTGCAAAGGGAAAAGAGTTTTCATCAAATATAACATTGCAAGATATAAAAACTCTACTAGAAGATGACAAATATTTATAACCCTTATATTTATTGCTATACCCAATAAAAGTGCAAGGTTGAGAACGAAAATCAAGTTTGTGAGCACTAAAAGAACGCAAACAAGGAAAACATTTACATCCAAACACTTTTAACCAAGAATAGTTAGGTTTATGACAAAACAACTTCTCCAACGGACTCACATAATTAAGAACCGTAGAAGGTAACCTGTTAATGAGATAGACAGATGTAGCAAAAACATCATCCTAAAAAGAAAGAGGCATAGAAGATTGAGATAACAAAGCTAATCTAGTATATCTATCAACAATATGACGATGTTTACGTTCAACAATCCCATTTTGTTTAGACATAGAGAAGAATACATGTTTTTGAAGAAAAGGAGTGAAAGGTTTAAATTCACCATCCCCATCCGATTGAAAACACAGTATATAACAACCTAATTGTTTCTCAACCATAGTTTTAAATTGATGAAACACAGAAAATGCATTTGACTTGGAATGAAGAAAGTAAATCCAAGTTTAACCAGAAAAGGCATCCACAAAGCTAATGTAATATTTAAAACCATTATTGGAAGCTGTAAAAGTAGGACCCTACAAATCAGAAACAATTAATTGCAATGGGGCAGTATACACAGTATTAGAAGGAATAAAAGGGAGAGAATGAAACTTTCCCACAGCACAAACATTACAAAAGTGAAATTTCATGGAAGAAATATATGGTTTGTGTATATTTATTATTTTTCTAACAATTGGAAGGACAGGACGTCCAAGCCGCCTATGCCACAAATCAACATGGGAAGTGTTCATATCAGTAGATAAAAATGTAGAAGATGAAACCATAGCAGCTGGAGGATGAGACAAAACTGGAGAAGAATAGCTACTAGTGGATAGATGAGCAGAAGGAAGAGGAGAGAGTTGAAACCGGTACATTCCATCATGCAGAGTCCCTTGGAGAAGAGTGGTGCCAGTACTTTGGTCATTCACTCAAAAAATACTGAATTATCTCTAGCAAACTGACTGACACTGATAAAATTCTTGGTAATATGAGGAACATGGAGTAAGTTATTAAGATGAAAGATACGATTATTTGAAGTTTGAAAAGAAGTATTACTAAAGTGAAATGGTACAGACAAATTGTTAAAGTTATTTGTCAAATGATTAGTAGCACCGGAATCTGGATACCAGTTTGTATCCTGATTCAAATCAGGGGCAGTGAGTAACACAGACATTTGAGAAGGACCAGTAGAGAAATGTGGAGATGGAAACGAAGGCACATGACTACCAGAACTCGAATTGTGAGGCCCCTGAAATCAAGGATCAAAACGAGAATAGCATTTTACAGCAGTATGTCCAAAACGACCACATAATTGACATTGAACACGTCCTCTGTCATTCCACTGCTTTCCCCCTCTACTATTTCGACCCCGACCTCTATTATTAGTACCAGAATTGTATTGAGGAACGGAGGAGTTCCATCAAAGTTAACTACGACATTCTTACTACCAATTCTATTTTCTTGTGTCAAAAGAAGAGCCATAACCTCTTGTACTATTTGAGGACCAGATCTAGGTTGATCTCAATATCTGGCCCGGTAGAATCGGCTTCTGTATTTGTGAGAAAAAAATTTTAATCGAACTCTGTCGTATGACTTGAGCTCCTACGCTAGGGTTCGAATACAGGACCTTCCGTTTTGATACAATATTGAAACTCTAAAAGAAAAGCCATTTGATCTTCTCATTCATATCTTGAGAACGTACAGAGAAGCCTTTGTATAGAGAGGCAAGAGAGACGTAAAAACTCCTCAATATATGAAATACACATGAGCTGTCTTCACATCTAAGATAAGAGATTTAGACCTTCGTATCTCCAATTTTTGGGATAAAATACACTTCTGTTATCTGAATTTGAAAAGAAGTTTCTATTTAGTCCCTCGATTTTAAAACTATCGACTTAATCCCGACATTTAGAAAATGATTTTAAAGAGGAAATTTGGTTAGATTGGAGGGGCCAGGATTAGCGATTTGGGATAATTCCGAAATCGCTAAATTCCAAAATTGTAAAATTGGGGATTTCTTCACTCGGCTGACTTACCAAAATGAATTTCTTTCTTTGAGATGTTAAGTCTCTTTACTATAATGTCTTCCACTATTCTTTCAATTGCATGCTCGTGATTTAATTTATTATTTAATTTTTTTAAGTACAATAGGTATGATCTCTTAGATGACCATTTGCTGGTGCCTGGCTCAAAATAAGAAAATAAGAAGAGTCCATCCCAGCCTTGTATTAATTGCGTGGAAAAGGGATGGGAGGAGAGTATTTATAGAGGATAATACTCCCTTCGCCTTTCACGCTCCGAGTGATGTGGGATGGGACAAAATTTGTCCCTCAAGTTATTCTTTTTTTTTTTTTTTAATTTAAAATTGAATTCTTTTCTCCACTCTTATATTTCTATTACTCCTTCTTTTCTTTCTTTTTAAATTGCTCTAATATTTCTTTAAATTCTTTTAATAAATAAATTTTTATGTTCTTTTACTAATATTTATTTTAAATATATTAAGTAATTTCTTTTTATCACCTCTTCCTCTATTTCTCTTGTATTCTTATCAAAATCATGAAAATTTATTTAAAATTTTATTATGTATGTTATTTGACATAAAAATATCATAATATTGATATTAAATGTCTGATTTAATTATGTAATTAAAAAATATATTTGATTAGTCATTAATTTTCATTTTCTTGCTTTGATATTTTCATCGATGTTGACATTTTCAAAAGTAAATTACTCATTTTTTTACCTATAATGATTAAAAGTGATTAATTATAGGCTAATTAAGCTATCATTAAAGTAACATTTATTAATTTAAACAATTTCCAGCAATTTTTATAATTTCTTTAATTTTTTCCGAAATATCCGTCGACATCGACATGTCCATCGACATATCCATAAAATCGAGACCTCGACATTTCGAACATTGGCTACAAATCTTTGTTTATCGTCTTAAATGATATTAGAAATGAATTTTGAAATTTATATAGAAGGTATGTAATGTCCATTTTTAGTCTCTAAACCATATTTTTTTAAAAAAATCATTATGATCCTTTATCTTATTTTTGCTTTTTAAGTAAATTAATGTGGTTTCAATTACATGTATATTAACATGCCGCATGCGGCGCATAGCTTAATTAGGTGCCTATATAGATTTTCACTTTGAAAAAAATAATAGTACTTAGTAAGGATCAAAATGGTATCCAAAAATTAAAATATCATTTTGAAAGTAATTTCATAAACCAAATTGAGATTTAAAAACCTAAATTGTACTACTACCATTTTACACTTTTGAATATATCTTATTCAATCCAATATTGGTATCTTGTAGAACAAAAACATATAAATAAATGGACCAACCAAAAAAGTTAAAGAACAAGAAGGTGCATTCTCAAGGCTTGTGTTGGTAATAAAGTGAAAAAGAAGTCCTTTCTAAGTGGCTCTAATAACTTTTCCTACCAAATCCCACAAATTAAAGCACAATGCCCTATATAAGTTATGAAAAAAGGGCTTCCAAAAAATTATTTGGCTTTCATGGCACGACAAAATCATAAAATGCATGATTTCCTCCATACCTTTGCTTATTCCTCAAAGCACCCAACCACAAAACAATTCAATGCCCTTTGAGAAATCAAAAGAAAAATAAGAGAGAGAATAACTTTTGTTTGTTCCTACATTGAGAAAGTTTTCATTTATGCTTCTTTAACAAGAATATTGGAATGAATGCTGTAGGATAAGGTGGCCTCACACTTCTACTGAACTTAATCATTTTGTTGCATTTCTAAACTCTTTCTTAAGCTCACTTTCAAACTTCCATTTCTCCATAGGGTCTTCTTCACATACACACACAAGAAAACATAACAAAAACTTCTCTTTACATTGCATAGATCACCTCAAATAGTCCAATTGAATAGTTTCATTTTTCTTGGTAGTGAGTGATAAGAGGAAGATGGGTTTCTCGTGCCCGGCTAAGATACTCGTCGGTATCCCTTCCGACGACGTCGACAAGAGCAAGGAGCTTCTTTCCTGGGCAATCAATGTTCTAGCTCATCAACATGACTGCATTGTTGCTACTCATGTTCTTGGTTAGATTTTCCACTTGTTTCAACTTTTCTATACTCTTGTAAGTTTAATTCGTGCCTCTCAAATTTTCTTTGTTTTCTTTGAATTGGATGGCAGTTAGTGAGGATACGAAGAAGCGTGGATCGACCACAACGACGACAAAAGTTCAGTCGCAGCTTCGTCGAGCAAAAGCCTACGTGATATCGATTCTGGGAGAGTTTGCCAACATCAGTCAATTCAAACAGGTATCGATCATGTACAAGAACTATGTTAAAAATAATGCAGTTTTTATGATATTATCTACTTTGGACACTAATTTACCCAGTTTCATTTTTGAACTTTACTAAAAAAGATCATATTAAATGGTAATTGACATGGGACTTTGAAAATGAACGTCATCTTCAGGTAAATTTGGAGGCAAGGGTTGGTTTCAACACAAGCATCGAAAGAGGTCTAACCGAGGAAGCGAAGGCGATTTCAGCTGATTTTCTCGTTGTTCGTGGCACGAGAAACGGATCAAACAGGTAAAGAAAAAGCTAAATGCTAAAAAATTAAGATGTTGAGTTACTTTAGATGCAAATTAAGTTTTGAGAGTTGATGAGTAATAATGGTTTTGTTTTTCTATCTTTTTTTGGTTTATTTTCTTTTCAATTAGAACTCCCAGCATTGCAAGGTATTGTTTTGAGAATGCTCCTGAGAAATGTGCTTTGGTCTTCTTGGGAAAGCATGAAAAGTTGCAGCAAAATTGGGACTCTGATTCTCTTCAATCTAAAGGTAAAATATAACTAACAAAAAACTTATTATATCATTTTGTTTTAGGCAGTTTCATAGATCAATACCATCATTATTTTATTATTAAGTTTAGAGTTATGTCTACTTCTAAAAATTTTTATATGGTACTTCTTCACGGTTGTATCTATCTCATTTCTGAATTTGAAAAAGTTTTTAATAAGTATCAAACTTTGTCAAGTTAACTTGTTAATTCGACATTTATAAGCTTAGATCCACCACTATCTACCAAAGTTTATAGCTAAGCATGCTATAAAAACTTAATTAATGGAGGGTATTAAAAAAATTAATTAAAACTCTAAAATTAAGATTAAAAAAAACAAATAAAAATAAAATTTCCTTAAAACATTATTAGAGAACAATCTTCATAAACACGAAATGCTCATAATTAGGGGCCCAAACTTCACATAACTATAAATTATAATATTACCAACAATCATTTTCAAATCACAGGAGAAGATAAATGCGAGCGCGAGGACTACATAGTTCCAAAAACAGAGAACGGGAGGGCGCCGACGCGCGCGGCGGCAGAGGACGAGGTGGAAGCCTCCGGCGACTACTCCGTTTCAAACACCACCACCACGACGGAGGAGGAGGACTCCTCCACCTCCGGCGACTCCATTTTAAGCACTATCGAATCTCCGCCGCCACCGCTGCCGCTAGGTTCCCATTTGAAACCGTTATCGGGGGAGCCGCGGCGGCGGTTGTCGCCGTGTAAGCTGATCTCTTCGTTTCTGGGGTCACCATTTCGGAAAAGAAATTGCAGCTTTTCTGATAAGCAATCGGGTCAGCCTTTGCTGAGATGCTTCAGCTATCAGGAGATTGTAAATGCCACCAATAATTTCCACCCAGGTTTTACTTTTAACCCCTACTTCTTCTGGATTAATTATAGATAAGGTTTTTCAAATTTAGAATAAGAGAATTATGAAAATATCACACAAAAGAAATATGTATTTTTATATACATAGGATTAGGTTTAAGATTTTACAAAAATGACATAAATTGTGAATTATAATATTAAAATAGGAATTTTTGTTAGGTCTGACGTGGAACATGTCAGAGGAGTGACGCACTTTTATTATAAACTGTCACTAATTTATTTCAATGTAAGATTCTTAATACAAATTATACCTTTATTGTTTAAAATGCTTTATTTTAACCCTCGATCCGTTTCAAAATAACCCTTTTATTATCTTTTAAAACGGAGGTGGATCTTATATTATGATTTGGTCACACTTGAAACAATGTAAAATTGTATTTGAGAAAGAAATGAAGGGTAAATATGTGGCGAGTCGAGGATGCCCTCGACACCAGAATCTTGGACATTCATACTCGTAAGATGTCTCCCATATGGGCATTATAGGATAGTTGGGCATCTCAAGATTCCCGAGTATCCTACATTCTCGTAAAACAAACATAGAATTGAGATATCCGTCAAACAGGAATCTTGGATTCCCACCAATCAAACGGCTCCTTAAAATCAAATTTTTGTCCCTGCCCCTCGATGGAGAAGAAAGAAAAAGACTTATTTATTGATTTTGATTTAATAAATAAAAAGTAGGTTTTGATTTAGTCTGTGTTTGAAATGAAAACAGATAAGATGGCAGGGCAAGGTGGATATTCAGAAGTTTACAAAGGAGAGCTATGTGATGGGAAGATAATTGCAGTGAAGAGACTGACAAAGGACAACAAAGATTCAAACAAGGAGAAAGAGTTTCTAATGGAATTGGGAATAATTGGCCATGTCTTCCATCCAAACACAGCTACCTTGCTTGGCTGCTGCATTGAAAATGGCCTTTATCTCATCTTCAACTTCTCCCAAAATGGAAACCTTTCTTCTGCATTGCATGGTAATAAACAAAAAAACTCTTCTTTCATTTCTCATGCCTTTACTTATTCCCTTTCTTAGACTTTCGAAACCCATAAACCAAATAACTCTTTCGATATGTAGATAAATAGTTAGATTTATCAATACTCACATGGGTTTCATCTGAAAACTAGCCAATTGGCAATTAGAGGAGTTAGCTGATCATGTATATTATAAATCATTTGTTAAGTTCTTTATCTTTTCAATGGATCTTTAATATGCCCTCTCTCAAGATGATGACTCTTTTGAACTTCCCAATCATGACCACATCCTAATCTTATTTTTTGGGAATCAAGTGCTTGTTTGAGCGTGTTAGGCTCTTATACCATTATAAATATTCATGGAGTTGCACCTCAAAACAAATTTAATTAGCATAAGGTGATGAAAGAATAAGTTGTACAGTAATGCATTTCCAAATCATATATAAAAGAATACGTTGTAGAGAACTAGATTTGCATAACCTGTTGTAATCCATAGCGATATAGATTTGACCTTTTACAATAAGCTAAATCATTTGATTTCATTCTTTAATATCTCTTGCCCTATTTACTTTTATTCTCTTAAATCAACCCACTAGATCCAAAAATTCAAAGTATTAGACTAGGATATAAACTTTTTATTTTCTTTTGTTAAGAAAAATGATTGAGAAAAGTGGTGAAATTTGGACAGGCAAAACAAGCAAGATATTGGAATGGCCAGTGAGATACAAGATTGGCGTGGGAATTGCAAGGGGTTTACACTATCTCCATAAATGTTGTAAACATCGCATAATCCACAGAGACATCAAAGCTTCCAATGTTCTTCTTGGCCCTGATTATGAACCCCAGGTAAGAAAATTTTGAATATTTACCCGCCGTTACAATAACCGATATAGGACTTTAGTCACATTCTTTAGCTCTGTGATGAAATGATATAAGATTGTTTGTCGAGATGAATTTACTTTCGTACTCGATTGAGAAAGGTTAAACAATCTTCTCCTCTTAATCCCGACATGCATAAGATTTTAGTTTGTTCGAGATTTCTCTCTCATTCATTGAGATTGTTTATTTGACATACACTTTAAAGTATCCCAGAGAACTAAAAGTGTTCTTTTTAAAAAATTTCATAACTAAAAATAGATTAAAAAAAATTTTAAACTCTAAAAGTGTTCTTTCAAAGTTCTTATGAAATAAATGTTTCATCTAAAAATATTTTTTTAAAAGGCATCATAAACTCGCCTATCATATATGAACTCGCTTTTATCCTCTCCATCCAAAAAGTTATCGTTTTTACTTACAAATTATCATCTTCTTTGCTTCTAACTAATACGAGACTTCAGTTGTGCACGATATATTGGTAGAAAGAAGACTTTTTTCTTCTTCTTAACTCATTATATCGAGATTTTGTTGATGGACGAGGCAGATAACGGACTTTGGGCTAGCAAAATGGCTTCCAAACAAATGGACACACCATGCAGTGGTTCCAATAGAGGGCACGTTTGGGTACTTGGCTCCAGAATATTTCATGCACGGTTTAGTGGATGAGAAAACAGACGTATTCGCCTTTGGAGTTCTTCTCTTAGAAATTGTCACTGGCAGAAGGCCTGTGGACTCATCCAAACAAAGCCTTCTCTTATGGGTAATGCCCTTCTCAACACCTTTCGCCTCGTAAGGCCTGTTTTTGTTTGTAATTTTTGTTTTAAAATCATATTAATTCCTTACTTCTTGCATAATTTTCAAAAGTAAAAAATTAAATACAAAAAGGGATGGTTTTGTAGGCAAAGCCTTTGATGGAATCGGGGGAGATCGGGCGACTGGCCGACCCGAGGCTCAAGGGCAGATACGATGCAGAGGAGCTGCAGAGAGTCGTGTTGGCTGCTTCTTGGTGCGTTCGACAGTCCTCGGTCGAGCGGCCATCGATGAGCGAGGTATGCTATTGACATGATAAGACATTGATATAAAAGCTGTGGGTTTGGGATTCAATTATGAATCGGATGGACCAACTTGGTACTAAAAAGTGTTACACTGTGCCTGTCGTCTACCTTTTCCTATGTTCTTAGTCGACATTAATTATTTGCCTTCAAATGAAGAAAAAGAGACTGTGTTAACTGTAAATTGATAGGAAAAAAAATGATGAATTCGTAGTTCGAAACAAGTAAACTATTAAAAGTAGGCTCAACTTCACAACTTTAGATTATATATATGTATACATATCTCGTGAGTCAAATATCTTCTCTAAATAGTTCGGTTAAATTGAATTATTTAATATATTTTTAACGTTTTTCATGTGTTAGATTGAATATTATTTTTTAATTTTGAGCTCTCATGTGTGAACTATTATTAATATGAAATAAGAAGGAATTGATATTTCAAGATCATGAAATAAAAAAAAGCAAAAAAAAAAAAATACAAAGGGCCAGTGTTAATTATTTTATTGTTTATGGGTCGAAATTTTATATGAAAAAAAAAGGAGTTCATTGGAAACTAAATTTTTAAAAGTGTAAAATATTCAAAATTGTTATGCCATTTTGATCTATACAAACTTTAGGAATGTTTTATAAAAATTAAATAGGAAAAAAACTAGCATCCATTTCTTAAAAATTAAAAACAAAAAACATAAATATTCTAAAATGACTTCATTAAATTTTCGAGATCGTGATCCTACTTCAGTACTTTTTTTTTTTTTTGATAAAACTTTAGTACCATTTAGATTAACCATTAAATTATTCAAAAGCTTAAAACATATCAAAATAGAATATGAAGTTAATCTTGTACTAGAAAAAGAATTAAATCATTAATTAGCAATCTATCTTGCCTTATTTTAGTATTAAAGATATTAACCCAAGCCTTTTTTTTAAATGAAATATATAGGTATTGGAGGTGCTAACTAAAGGCCATGATTCAGAGATAGCAAAGAGCTTGAGAATCCCAAAGTTCACATCTGTTGATGATGAAGAAGAATTGGATGATTATTCCATGATTTTTGGGTATCAAGTTCCAATAGACACTCTTCTTGAGGACTATTTATAAGGGTATTTAAATTTTGTAGCTTTATAAAATCTTTGTATTTTATTCTTCCACATTATGCATTTATTTATACATCTTGATCTTCTACTATACATATTAATGAATGTTTTCTAACACCAATGTCAGCGAGTTGTTTTTGTGCGTCTCAAGAAGTTGATAGTAAACGTCAGGAATATTTCCAACAAAAACGATTAACGTTGAAAGTATGATTTTAAATATTCGTCGACACGTCGATATTTTCATCGACATATTCACGTTTTCATAGGTTCGATATCGATATGAGTTGTAAATCGACATTTCCATCATAGTACAAGAAAATCGACAAAATATGAAAAATATCCGATTTATTTTTAACTAATTTAGAAAGAGTAAAATGTTTATTTGTTCATTTAAGATTTTTACGATTTTTTTAATTGTTCTAATTTTTACAAAAATATCCATCGATATCGACATTTTATCGATATTTCTATGAAATTGAGACCTCGTTGGGAGTTATACCGACGCTCTATATTTTCGTCAAAAAAATATGGCTAAATAATAAATACAATTTCTTTAACTTTCCCAACCCACACATATCTAAAAAATCAGTTATAATAAATATTTAAAAGTCAATATTCATAAACTAGCAGACAACTTTTTCCAAAAAAAAAAAAAAAAAAAGACTAGCAAAAAAATTGTGCAATAAAGATAGAGGATAGGTAATGGAGAGAATTATTGAGTTATATTTAAATATTATTTTGTTGCAACTTTTAAGATTCTCCAGCTTATTTAATATTTTACTTACATGAATATGTTTCAGTGTTTTAAATGGAATCCTAAAGCACAAATCTTACTCCTACGTACATTAAGTAATTTTTCAATATTCCATACATAACAACAACTAAATTTTCAAATATTTTATCAAATTTTATGTATTAAGTCAATGAGTGGTGTTATAGTCTATATCTAAAGATTAGAGATGATCATTAACTTGCAATAAACAAGTTTAGTAGTTCACAATGACCAATCTCTCAAATATCTCAAGTGGAATATGAAAAAAAAAATAACTATCTTTATTTATGTACTTAATTCAAATCAAGCAAATATGAGTTGCCCCTTTTTATTAGTGGTCATTAATTAATGACAATTCCTTGAATGACTGTGTTATAGTCTACCTTATAGAGTGATGAAAATATAATCAGACATTTTTTTAAATCGATATAGTGTGACTTACGCTGTGGATCTTTATATATGAACTGAAACAACACAGTGATTCAAAGCTTGATCTCAAGACCTCGTAGTTTAAACAATGGATGAAGTGTCTCTCTAGGTGTGTCCATATACACCTCTTGTTTTGTAGACTTCAAAGTAATATATAACTTCAAGAGTTCTTGGCGAATGTAATGAATTATAGAGGCACGAAAATCACAAACACCTACTCCCATATGTTTCCGATAGAGTGCAACACCCACCCCTGTATGTTCGCGATAGAGGACAACACTGAATGTGTTTTAAAATATATGTGGTTAGAACCAATGTTTTAAATATTGATGCTGATTGGACATGTTAACGTCTCACTTTTATGAAAATGCCAATAAAAATATGGTGGTCAAAAAATATCTACATAAAAAAAATAAGTATTTGACCTTTTTTTTTAATTTTTAAAAAAGTTAAAAAAAATTATTATTAATATTATTTACACATTATTCATTTCTAAAATATATATATATATATTTATTTATTTTATATAATTTGTCGATCTTTTTTAAATAAGACATTTGAAAATGTTCTGATTTATTCCTATGTCAATTTAAATGTATAGACATATAAAAATATCAATAGAAATATGGATGGAAATTTAATACCCAAATTAGAGACTTCCGTAAATTTAGAATTACTTAATACCTCAACAAAACAATTTATTAAACACCTCTGATCCTTTTTCCTTGACATCAGTAAAGAGGTGGCAAAAGAGCATCAATGATTGCAGTGGTAGCAGGTTTTCCTTCGAGTGGTGTTGACTTGCTTCTCATTGAAAAATTTCATTTACATTTATGAATCCGATTTTATGAACTCTTTGTAGGTATCGAAAAGAAAATAGATCTTATAATAATTTATAATAGATATGGATTATTCCTCTCATTTCTAATTAATTTTGAGATGAAACCCATAAATATTAATATGTATTTTTCACTTATATACACAATATACTCGTTGAATTTCAATCCATAATACAACCTAAGAAATTTTTTAATGCTACGGTAATATCTATACTTCCTTTTTTCACAATTTAATACGTCATTAAATGATGTATTATTTTATTTGAAAAGGAAAAATGAAATTAGGATTTTAGATTTAAGAGAGATATTAATATGAAGGTATAGATAAAATTGATAAAGACAGTTTAGAACGATGAGTGGGAAGAGGGAACAAAGTGTGCGGTTCACGTGAAGGGGATGTGGTGAGGCCGTCCTCGTCACGTGATTCTGTTTTCTCAATCTCTCGTCTTTTTCAAACGTCCCACTCCCTCGGGTCCCACCCACGTGGACTAAAAAAAAAAAAAGAAAAAAAAAATCTCTCCCTTCCCATTTCTTTATATTTTCCACCTTTTTTTCTTTTAATTTTTAGAAAAGAAAACCACTTTAATTTTTTGTTATTTAGCTATGAACTTATAATGTCATGGGATAAAATGTCGGTCTTATTAAATTATTGTTTTATCGACATATTTAGATATTTAGGTGAATATGTCACTTAAATGTATTTCGACATATGAAACTCAATTCACTAATGAACGAAATTCGTATGCTTATCAATAAAATTCATTTTTTTAATAACATGTCTAAGTCAACTCGTATAGGGGACCAACCTGTCAGTAAAAAATCACCTCTAACAGAGAGTTAGAGATATATGTCTTAAATAACTGAGGACTGTTCAGATTGGCTAAGTGCACAGGTTTATTTTATTAAATTAAAAACATATAGAAGAAACTTAAAACATAAAGTATTTACAACTTAATTAATTAAATGTATTTTGATTTCATATCATTATTTTCTTTTTAACCTTGTGTGACAATAAAAACTTAATTAAAAAAAAAAGTCATATTACAAATTTAACTATAATTAGGCTGTTAATGTATAAAGACAAATAGACACAAATATGAGAGTGTTAATTTTAGAGTTAAATTTGTAAAAATGACCTGTTTTTTCTTGAGTTACTTTGGACAGTTTTTAGTATTAAGTATATAGTGATCACAGTATTAAGGATAAATTTCTTTTGCACTAGGTAGTGTTTCTTTTCTAGTAAGATTTGAACAAAGAGCACACATGGCTTTTTGTTCATAAGGACACCAATTTTTCCTTAAAATAAAATTCACTAAGGGCTTGTTTGGTAACGTTCCCGTTTCTTGTTTCTTGTTTCCAATTTTTTTTAAAGAATTTAAGCATTTTACACCTAACTTTGTTTCTTGTTTCTTCTCTTTTGGGAACATTATCACAATTGTATAGAAATTTTGGGAACAACCAAAACAAGTTTATCCTTATTTGTTCTTATTTCCAATTTGTTCCAAAACATAAATAAAAAGATTGTTTTATCATTGTTGAATTCTTTGAGGTTGGAACCATGCAATATATTTTTCTTCATTAAAAATAAAAAAACAGAAACAATAAACAGAAACGTTAACAAACAAGCCCTAAAGAACTTGGATAAGTTTTACCGTCTTAGCATTAAAATTGCCCTAACTATCATCTAGTAATGAAGCTTAGTCTGAAATGTAAACACATTTTTCAAAATTAATTAATGAGACAAAAGTAAGTCATAACAGCTTAGGTCCAAAGTAAACGATATCATATATACCATTAAGAAAAATATGGAGATGTCTGAATTCTCTTTATTTCCATTCCGATGGTAAAAAATTTCATAAACAAGTCTTTTCTATAGAGGCTCGCCTAAATCTTGTATTTTTCATGTACCAGTTCACTTAAATGATTTAAAAAAAAGACATTTAAAAATAAAAAATGGTGGTGTGTCCTAATGATAATATTTGTAAAAGATTGTAGGTTCGAAATTTCATCTCATGAAATATTATATTATTTCAAGAGAATGCTTTTGGCATGTACCACTCTTACTTGATTCAATAATATTGGATGAATTAAGGTGTTTTTCAATCTAAAATGGTAGGGCTTCAACTAAAGATTTTGACGAAGCTTTCAACTCTCATTATTAACAATGATATCACAAAACTTTTTTTTTTTAAATGTATTTCACGTTTTGAAAATGATTGAGTTTTAGTTTTGGTCACTTTAGATTTTAACACTTATTATTTTTAAGCTTAAAAAATTGTATACCATCTACTATGAAGTTTTGTATTCAAAATTTTGGATGAGTTTAACTAATACTAAAAATCTTTGATGTTTCGAGTTCGGACTTTAGATTGGGTGCAAGTGTCCCCAATTACAGGGACAAAAAAAAGCTAAAAAGCTATCGAATTAACCCAAAGAAAAATTGTAAATTGCGGCCACCCACAAGTTCGGAATTTCTGATCCTTTTCTACTTCTTGTTACCATTAGTGCCAACTTTTAAATAGAAGATTTTCTTTCCCCATTTTTTGATCTAATCAATTTTGACATAAAAGTCAAAAAGTGAATGAATTATGCAATTTGTGGGCATTCATGAGTCGCACTCACACCTCAAATACTTTAGGATTTCCAAAAGTGAAAGTGTTAGTTTTCTTTGGATGTATTTTTGTGTAAAAGGGAATCAAAAAGTTAAGTGGATAAAGAAATACATGTATGGTTACCAAAAACGTCTAAATAATAACTCATTAGTTTCTGTCTAAAAAAAATTCATTAGTTTTAATTTAGTTACTATGATTTTACAAGTATTAATTTGATATACATATGATTCGGTCCACTCTCACAAATTATCTTTAAGTTAAACTCATATTCTTTTTTCATATGTCTTACTCGTGCCTAAATATTAGGCAATAAACAAAAACATGTTGGTTTTTTGGCCCTTAATCTCAAATTAATTAATTTTAATAAATTAATTAATTAATGTTTTGATGATAATAAACTTAATTTTGTTATTTGATAATTTTAGTGTTTTGAAGTATCCACTGTGTAGAGCTCGAAATAAGGGTTCCAACAGTTTTTGAATTACCCAAATCGGAGCTCAAAGGAAGAAGTTATTGTCGAATCAAGTTGAAAGGATAAATTCCCAAAGTGAATGACGTGACAATTAAATCTAAATCCTACACAGACGAATAGAGGAGGACATGTGGTGAGTCAAAAATCTTAGTTTACAAATGAAAATGAAAAGAAGAAATTTTTTTTTAGTTTATAGTTAGAAAAGAAGAAATTTTTTTTTAGTTTATAGAAAGAACGAAAAGAGAAAAGAAAAGGAGAAGAAAATAATTAAAAAAAAATTAAGTTACAGCGGTAACTTAAAAGAAAGAAAGACAAAAAAAAGTGTTGAAGAGCCGTTAGAGAGAAAGAAAAAAATATATTTATTATATTATATTTTCAAAATCGATTATTATTTTATTCAATTAAATCTTAACCTTTGATTTTCAATCATTAAAGATCTAAGGGTCCAATTTCAATTTCGATTTCAAATTTATTTTCAACTTTTCCTCGCCTATTTAAACCTCACTTCCTTCAACATTTTACACAACTCATTCTCTCCCAGTTTTCTCTCCAAATTTCTACATTGTTAATTTCTCTTCAAAGCTTCAATTTTTGTTCTATATTCTTGAGGGAGATTTTTTTATTTGAGAGATATTTGAGCTTCCAATTTTATTTTTTTTAGCTAATTTGAGGGCTCTTATTTGTAAGAATTTTTTCTTACAAATTTGTGAGCAAATATTTGTATACCCACTCTTTGAGAGAGTTTGTAAGTTCGTTCTCAAATTTCATATCCTTTGTAAGGGTTGCTCTTAAGCCTTAAAAAGAGCATTTGTAACGGTTTGATCCTGAACCGTGGAAATGATCGGGTTTTTTCTTGCTCCCGGAAAAAGAAGGTTTTATACCGGTTTGACTCCTACCGTGGAAAGAGTCAAAGTTTATTAGTCGAATACCCAAGAGGCGCTTGGGGAGTGGAGTAGGTCGGTTGTTGCCGAACCACTATAAAATTTTCAGTGTCATTTTCTCTAACCCTACTCTATTTAATTTTTGCAATTAATTTTCTTTATTACAAATTGCATAAAATTAATTATTCGAATTTGTTATTCATATTTATGCTCGATGTTTATATTTGAATTATGTGGGTGGTGAAATTAATTAGGGTGTTTGTATTTCTAATTTATTGTTTAAATTGTGATAAAATTAATTGTTTCTAAACAATTCATACCATGTAAACAAAAAACATGTATGTCATGTACGTTTAATATAGTAACAACTCGTAAGGACTAAAATTTTTGTGAACTTTGACTGAACTACAATGGCAGAGTTCAAACTTTTAAACATATAAGAATTGAACTAAAATTACACCCAAACTATAAAAGGCAAATTGAAAATTTTACTATGACAACTAAAACAAAGTCGAAACTAAAAAATTTAAAGGGGTAATTTTGCCAAAAACAAAATCAAAATTTTTTTTTCTTCTTTTTCTTTATTCTTGTAAAGCTGGAGTAAGTGGTGGAGGAGAATCGTAGAAACTAAGAGTTTGAACAAAGAAAAGAAAGAGAACTTAGATCTCTCTCTCCCCTTCGTAAAACGATTCTCAACCTCATCTTGACAATGTCTTTGGCACATCATCACCACAGCGAGAGGTTGCATTTTTTGTTCTATTAAATCGATTTTGCCTCCAACTGATTATTTTCCCATGTATATTTTTCTGATAAATCTTCCCAATCTAGAGAGAGGTTGAAGGTTTTTGTTGCGAGAAAAAAAAATTTGTTCAAAAAAATTTATGTTAGAAAATGTCATAATAACTAGTTTCTAGAAAACGACATAGACATCTGGAAAAAAAAAATCTTTGGGGGTATAGAAACGACAATTTTTCTTCAAAAAGTTAATTAAACTAATTTCAATTAGTATTAATATGAGATCCACAGTTACTTTTATATATAAAAGATCTCAATTTCATGGAATGTCGATAAAAATATGGATATCAATAGATAATTTTGAAAAATTTATAAAAATAAAAAATTTATAAATTAACAACTCTTTCACATTTTTTAAATGAGTTAAAAAAGTTTTATTATTTATGTTCATATATTAGTACTATTTTGCTGACTTTTTATAGTATAATAATAATAACGTAGATCGATCTCGTATCGATGTTGAACTCATAAATAATTTAAAAAATTGTTAGAAATATATCATGTTAATGAAAATTTAATCCCATATATAAAGTTATGAACCATACATGTCTTTTCAACATGGATTTGGAGGAAATTTTTCATTGTTCATCTTTTCATGTAAATGAAAAAGCTGCAAGAATGAACTCATTCACATCATAAAAGACTAATTACCATCTCTGAATTTGTACTTGTTCCACTGTTCTTTCTTCGGCCAATCCAATTTTCCAGTGTGTGAAAAATGATTCCACTCTCTTTTGTACCAAAATTGGAACTATATGACGTCGTTTCAGTTGTCCTTTTGGCTAATATCTCGTGAAGATTTTGCCAATTCAACACATTTGCAACGTTGTCCTTTTTTTTTGTTGTTAGGTTAATATTCCATTTTTGTTCCTCAACTTTCAAGATTTGCTCGATTTATAAAATTTGGTCAAATTTGAGTAAGTTAGCAACTAAAGGAAGGATTATATTAAATAGAGCGATTTGAAAAATAGTCAAAACTATCAAATATTGTAAAAATGGCTAACTGGCAGTTATGTTCAATACTACAATTTAAATTGGACAATAATACCGTGAAAACAAATTGACCAAATATTATCCTTGCCTTTTCTTTTGATGACAAATATACCTTTGAACTAACAACTTATGCAGCAATGAGATATTAAGAACCAAAAAACTTAGAGGAGAAATAACCCTACAGAATCAAACTTTTTATTATTTGAAATCGTAGATTTCCTAAATATATATATATATATATATATATATATATATATATTTATTTATTTAGGAAGAAATAACCATCAAAAGCTCAATTATGTTGGAGTAATATGATTAAAATTGATATAGAAATTTTTGAGTGAAAATAGGGATGGAGTAACAATATTATGACAGTATTAACTCACCCTCTCCAACGTGATAGGGTAGGTAGTGATTGAAAAACACAGAATACAAATTGAGTAGGTAAGGATAAACAGAGTACATGTCACTCTATATAGGGTCGATATATCTAAATTTCTTTGTGAAAAGCTGCATTCTGAGTGGCATCTACGCTTACCCCTGTATGTGGAATTATCTATGAAGTCTGTATCTACAAGTATGCAACAGTTGTTGCCCATGGTGTCCAGCAGAAGTGATAAGGCCCACACCACATCTCTATCTTCTAATGCCTCACAATGATTGACTTACTTGCATAATTCCTGAGTAATGAAAGGCTCAAAAATTTCTTTTCTTATGGAAAATAAAGAAGACATGCCTAGAATCGTCTATTAATTTCTAATTATTTGTTCGATAGTAAGCCTATTTGCCACCTGTGAAGAAAACAAGCGCAACGAGCAAAATGAGAACCCAAAATTTTCTTAAAATTAGTATCACCAGAGACCAAAGAATCATGATTCTGCGAAGGATACAAAACCTTTGGCCGTTTTTTATTAGCCTGTCGTGGATGTAGTCATTACTCAAGATTTTCCAAGTCTAAATTCACAACTAGATGGGTCAAAAGCTCATCGTCAACTAAACTCAAAGCTTAAGTTATCACAAGCTCGGCACATGAGCTCAAGTTCAGTACATAAGGTTCATAGAAGACTCTAAAAATAGAGGAGAGCCAATCAAGATTAGCACGTTGAAGAGTCAATCAAAATCAACAAGTCAAAAATGCTAATCAAGATCAACAATGTCGATCATGATCTGTAAGTCAGCCATTAGGCCAATCAACAAGCCACTCATATAATCAAGATCAACGAGCCATGACCCAAAAAAATTAATACAAATTATATTTAGTCCAAGAATTATAAATTCTTTGAGAATCTTGTATGACCAACAATTATTTTTGTTTTCACTATTATTTTGTCACCTGATAGTTGTCCATCTAATAATCATTTATACCCATGTCAACATGATATTACACATATTTAAAATTGTGTTTTTCATTTATTTATTAAAAGCAAAATAATGCTAAGAACATAAATGATTATTTTTAAAAGATATAACTAAAATTGGACTTTTCAAAATGTCAAAATATAAAATAAAAATAATTAATATTTAAAGATTAAATAGATATTTTGAAAATTAAAGTATTAGAATGGAATAACCTTAGAGGCTAAATCAGATTTAAACCCTTACTGATTTTTTTTCATATTTGAAAAAAAAAATCATATATATCACTCCATAAGGATTTTCTTTGTCAGTTTAACGTTTTTGAATGCACCTTATTAAGTCTACGCTTGACAACTTGAGCCTAATTTAACGCAGATATCTTTGCAATTTCCCACCTAACTAGAAAGAAATGCTGCGTATCTGTAAGAAGAAAAAAAATAATAAATAAGTAATACTTTTCGTGGTTGGAGAACAAAAATCTGAAAATAAGAATTTACTCACCAAATAATAGAATTTCCACATTTGGATTAAAGTACAAAATAATTAAAGAAAACAAATATGTCAAACCAAGAGTTACTAAATCCATTTAGTGAATCTAAAAACAATAAAGAGGATTTTTGTATTTTTTAAAACTTTTTTCTTGTTTTGTAGTACAATAAAATGGATATGTTGATTTAAACCTTTAATCTAAAAAAAGAGTTGGGAGTTAATATGTTTTTATTGTGTTCATGTTGACTTGTCTTTTGTAACTTGATACAAGTTTTTAGAACTTGGTTTAATCTAATAATAAATAGTAATACAATATCAAGCGGTAAGACCGTTAGTTTATCTTTTCAAAAAAAATAAAAAAATAAAATAAAATAAAAGACCATTCGGTTATAAAATGAAGATTTAAGTATAATTGATTTTTCAAAATCATTACCTTAAAAATCAATTTTAAGTGATTTTAAACTTTGCTAAAATCAAAATTTTAAATTTTGAAACATGATTAATGAAAATAGTAGTGATTTTGATAATGACAGAAGTGATTTTCTCAAACATACCCTTAAATTAAGGGTGGGAACAATAAATTTATGAAAATAATTGGAGTAGCAGACCTTCCAAATATTCAATGAGTAGAGTAATCAATATCATATTAATTTGAGTATAGTTTACGGTTTTAAGTATTTACTTTTTTTTAGTTCGGAGTTTGTGGTTGACAAGACACGTTTTAATTACAAAAATCAAGTGTCAAAGTAAGCAGCTCAATCGTAATTGACATATACCAACAACCAAAAAGTTGTGAGTTCGATCCCTACCCACATATGTTGTACTAAAAAAATTACAAAAATTAAGAAAAATATAATTATTAGTACTATATCAACGTTAGTAATAGTTTGTAGAGTTTTTCTTATATTTTGTCGATTTTTTTCCTAATATCATAGAAATGGCAATACTCTTTTTATGTTCATGTCAAATTCATAGACAAGTAAAAATGTAGATACATTAACAAAAATTTAATAGTCCAATTGTGATAATTAAAGATAAATTGATTTTTATTTTTTTTGGAAAGGCGATAAATTGATTTTTGCCTTAATTGTATAATTCCATCCCCATGTTCTTCCACTTATAGCTTGTCAAAACTAACCAACAAAAATGTCAATAATTTAAATAGTTTTATTCTAACCTTTAAAAATGGTAATGTTTTTTCAACCAATCAAAATGGAGAAGTAGATTCGTACGAATTCACTTTGAGGGTGACAAAGGATATAGCCAACGAATAACTGAAATTTTCCTTTTAGAATATAACCAAATATTTTATTGTCTAATTTTTAAGAATTTTTTTAGTCTCTTAAATTTTAGAAATTTTAATTATATTAAAATTAATATTCTAAATTTTTAAGAAGTTGGTAAAATTTTCAACTTCTCCTTTTCTAGATAGGCTAACTCCACCAATTTTTTACTCCCTCAGCTGTGTATTAATTATACCTTGTAAGTTTATAATCAGTCACACTTAAATAATTTGTTAAAAATGTTATAATATTAAGAATTAAATTGATTTTTTTAAACAATACCGATGACAAGATTGTGAAAAACATCATTTTTTCATTTAAAAAAGATTGAAAAATATCATTAATACATTAAAAAATATATATTTAATTGACATAGTATAACTTAACTAGACAAGACATTAAATTTTTTCTGGAAAGTAGTGGATTTTAATCTTTGAATTAATATTAAAATCATAATAATGATGATAATAAAATAACAAAATTAATTCTTCAAATTTAATAGTCGTGGGTATTTAATTTCTAAATTTTAAATATTAGTTTTTAACTTTAGATTTTAATTTTTTTTTCTTTACAATAGAGGTAAGAGGAGGGATTGAACTTCTTTAACTATTGAGCTAAGCATTAATAGCTTTAAGTAATTTACAACATATTTAAATATCGATACAGATAAATTTATTGATAATTGAGCAAAAATGGGAATAAGAATGAGACAAAAGAAGTCAAATAGATAAGATAAGGACTCTCTCTCTCTCTCTCTCTTTTCTTTTTTTACAGGATAAAATAAGGATAGGGTCAGTCAAAAAGATCAATTTAAAATTGAAAAACAAATTATAGATTCAGTTTAAAAAGAAAGTTCCTAAACCTTTTAAATTATATTTTTATAACTTTAGATTTAATTAAGTAAGTTGGTAGGGTCAATTTTTACATTTTTACCGTCATTACTAATCCTTTTTTTTTCTTTTTTATTGTTACTAATCGTTGAACTAAGAAGTGACAATTTTTACATGACACAATTTTAATATGACACGGGGAAGCCAATCAACTAGATCAAGCTAAAATATTTAATTTGAAATATATTCAACACATCCATTGTGTTAATTTTTTTTATTGGTATAATTTATCTAGTGGACTTATTTACCTCACTTATAGAATAAATTAAAGTCATATTCTTTCTATTATAGTAAAATATCATTTACTAATTATCATCTGAGATATTATCTGTTAAATGCAAACTTAATACGATGTAGAAATTGAAGAACTATATAAATACATTTCGAATATTAATAAACTAAATTTATAACTTTAACCTAACAACAATACTTTATCCTTTCAATAATCAACTTTTATTAAAGTTGAATTGGAAAATTATTGAAAATTACATTGGAAATTATGATTGAAATTAGATCCTGAAGGCTGAAAAGTAACAAACAGGATCACAGCTTCCCCTGTCCCAGTTGTCTCAAACTCAGAGGCTCGGAACGACGCCGTATTGACCCTCACTGAACGGGAAGCCGCCGCCGGCGAAGATTCTGTCCACGTCGGAGTTCATTTCGCTCCGTTTAACGAACCGCCCTTTGATTCTCGGCCGAATTTCGGCGTAAGCTTTCCTGGACGCGTACCGAATCGTCTTCTCGAATTTCCTATTCTTCTTCTTCTCTCTGTACCTCAAAACCCTCGCCTCCCGATCCAATCCCCGCAATTGGGTCGCCGTTTGCGCTGCCGGAAACGACGCGTCGGACGCCGTGTTTCTGTCCGGCACAACTCCGACGTCTAAGGAAGACGACGAAACCTGAGAGAAAAAAAAAACAGAGTATTGAGTTGTTATTCATCTGGGTCAGATTTTTTTCAGTCACAGACAAATGGGTTCGAGAGAAATTTACGCTTTGGCTAAGATTCTGAGATGGGAAGCTAATGCTATCGAATTTAGATCGGGTACAGAACTCCAATCCGCAGAAATTCGCGGTGGAATTGTCGGTCGCCGGCGTCGCCACCGTGGCCGGATTCGATTGGTCGGGTACAACTCCGTCGCCGGCGGTTGGGTAATCGAAATCGATGAAGGAATTCATATCGGAGAAGAAGATGTCTTCGGATTTCAATTCGGGGATTACGACGTCGTCTTCGTTGGAGAGGAGAAATTTAAAGGCGGCGGTCGGCGATTTGACGGCGAATTCGGCGGAGTCGTAGAAGGGTTCGACGGCGGAGCGCTCGTGGCGGCGGGCGAGGGGGTTGACGGAGTGGATGTCGGCGTCGCAGGTGACGCAGAGCGCGGCGGCGTCTGCATTGCACGTGACGGCGGCGGGCGCGTGCTCGCAGACCTCGCAGAGCCAGACACGCGCGTGGCGCGTGGCGGGCAGGAGCTTTGCAGTGTTGGGGCCGTGGATTTGGGCGTCGCAGCGGAGACAGAGGAAGGCGGCGTCGGCGCGGCAGTACAGCGCCGCGGCGCTGGACTTGCAGGAATAACAGAGTAATTTAGTGGGCGTTGGGACGCCCCATCCAGCGCCGAGGCTCTGCATCGTGGCAGAGGGAGCGAATTTCTTTGCTCTGTGTTTTGTGTTCTGTGTGTCTGTGTTTGTGATTTTGGGTTTGATTTTGGAGTTGGAGTTGCCATTAATGGAGGAGGGGTGTCTTTATTTAAAGTTCTGAGAGATGGGGAGAAGGAAAATCTTGGCACCGACCAGTAGGACGACGGTACGTGGTGGATGCAACACCACAACTATGGATTTTTCATTTTTTTTTTCATGGGGTTTTATTTCTAAGAAAAAAAACAATAAAAATTGGATAATATTACTAAAGGGATGTTTTTGGGATTGGGTTTTTTATCCAAATGGAAGGGTTCGAAGGGGATGGTTTGGTTCACGGTTTCTGTAAAATTGGTATTGAAAAATTATCAATTGGATTTTTATAGTTGAGATTAAGTTTCAATTTGATTTATATGATTTGAACTTAGTGGGTTTGTACCCCAAGTTATATTAAAAAAATTTGTTTCAAATAATTTTTTTTGGTTTTAAAAATTTTAATCTTATTACGATGGTTTAGGTTTGATTTAGTGAGATCACTTAAACTTCACAACTCATCTCCTAAATTAAACTGAACTATTTTCTTCTATCTTTTACTTAGTTCCCTGTCATGCTACAATGACAATTAACACCTCAAATAATAAGAATAAGCTCATTGCCATGCAATTAGAAACTTGTGAATGATAATTAACCTTTCTAAAGTTAGGTTAAATTACAAGGACCAAATTGAACCTTTTAAGACATCAACTGCATTGAAACTAAATTTAAATCATAGAGACCAAATTAAAATCAAGTCCAAAATATATGAACCAAATTGAAAATTTTGGAATCATATGAACTAAATTTGAACCGATTAGGATGCTATAGTTTGGCTTCATTTTAGGATTAAAATTGTGGCCAAAGGTTTTTATATTTGACTTATAGGGAAAATTACTAATATTTATGTGTTGGTAGTTCGAACTTGTATTATTTGCGTTTGAATTTAGATTAGCTTGTATTTAGTTGGTAGATTTATGATTTATTGAAAGTAATAATATATTCTGATTGCGATTTATGTAGAATCTGATTGCTTTCAAATCATAAATCTCTTGAGTGGTAAAAAATCTAATCTTAAAGAGATACATTTTGCCATTGAAGAAAGTGTTCAACCCGCTTCGACTTCAAGTGTAGTGTCGATCCAACATGCATTAAGGGATTCGAACTTGGTGGCTCACGAGCTTGCGAAGAAAAAGGCAGAGATGGAAATAGAAATTTTGATTGAAGCACGATGAAGGAGGAGATCTTCCACTTCTTTCTCAACTTTTTATTATTTAAGTTCTGTTACTTTACTCTTATCAAAAAAGAAAATAATAATAATAATAATATATTCAACTTTAGTATAGCTCAACAATTAAGATATTAATAACATTATAAATAAAACGATGTAAGGTTATTGAGATTAACATGAATAAATATATTATATATACGTACAAAATGTTAGTTTGGTCTCACAATTCCGCCGAATTCACTAGCCAAAAAATTCTCAAAATTAGAAGTATGAGAATATGATGGAAAAAGGTTGAAGGTTTTTGTTTGAATATAGTTTCCTCTCGTTTTTTCTTTTATTTTTTCCATTTTTGGTAAAATATTTTTTTCTTTTTGTTTCTGAATTTTGAACTTGTTTCATAAGTTTAAAAAACTATATCATGGATTAAATTTAATTTCTATTTGATTGTTGAAATTTTGAAAGTAATTTAGTTTTTAATTGGTTCTTAAAGTTTAAATTTAATTTCTCATTAGTTTTTGAATTGAGTTGACAGTTAGTTGACCCAACAAAAAGTCAAACATATATCGACTAATTAAGTGGTGTTGTAAATGAGTTGGGAAACTTTATTGTTTATTATTTGTTTTTGGCATTTCTCTTTACTCCTCTTTCTCTTCTTCTTCCTTTCTACTTCTCTTCTTCCATTTTAAATGGACGACCAAAATTTGAATTTGGGTTGAATTAAGGCAGTTGGCTACCGATTCCCTGCCAGAACATCCGGCGAGAACAATACTAATACGCACCAGATTTGGTCCTATTAAATAGGACTTAAAAAGTTGGAAATATGGAATGGACAGCGTTAGATTTGCAAGGTAAATGCAAACAAAGTCTCACATTGGCTAGAAAAGGGATCGATTCATGAAATCTTTTGGGTGAAACTAAAAGTAAAGTCATGAGAGCTATGCTCCAAAACGAATAATACATACAATGGTGGAGATACTTGGAGTACTTGGATTCCGTTTTTATTAATCGATAGAAATTAAATGATTAAAGAGTCTAAAATGCATAGGAGAGGAGAGTGCTTCGGCCAGTATCTACTTTAGTTGTACTTTGTAGAGCGTTTGGGGCAAGGGATTTGGCCCATAAGTTTGGTATTTGTAGATGAGTGATCTACAAGTATATGAGTTTATTTATTCTAAGATATTGATTTGCTAATCCAACATATTAATTGATTTGCTAATCCAACATATTAAAGTTATTAGAGGGAAATATGAACAAATAATTTAGTAAAAATAATACATTATATGAATAGCAACTCATTTTTAATAGAGAAAATAAATGTAAGGTTAAAAGTAGTCATAACATCTTTTATGTCATCGTTAAAAAAGTGCCATATGTTTTATGACAATATCAAAAGTGTCGACATTTTTTTAAAAATAGGTGGAAGTACATCCTTAATTTTGGTACTTGAATTTTGACAAAAACGTTACTTGGTCCATCAATTTAAAATTTTAGAGTGAAAATAAAATCTGAGGGGAAATATGTCAAATAAAAATAAAAGTTAGAATTAGAAAGAAAAAAGAGTTTTTGAAAAACATAAATCTATTTTGTAAAATTAGTTTTTTTAAGAAATTCATTTTAAAATTTAAAAACGTTTTTAAAAAACATGTAATTAAAAAATGAATTTAGTTTTTTTTTTTTTGTCTTTTTAGTCAATGGGTGAAGCATTGGAACTCATGACCTCTTGGTCAACTACTCTGACAAAAAAAAAAAAGAAAAAAAAATTATCGGACAAACATGTTTTTCAAAAATAAAAAACTACCAAACTGCACCTAAATATTTATCCAAAAATGAAGGAATCTTAAGTTTCGGTCCCTACCATGAGGCTTTTTTGGTTATCTCTATTAATAAAAAGTTGATTCAACTTTTATTTTTAATTAAGTTTAAAGTTAGTGTAGCAAAACAATGTTGGTTCTACCCATTTGTTAGTTAACAACGTTTCATACTTGCCTATTAAAAGAAAAAAAAAAGACTAAAATGTAGTTTACTATGACACGTAAAATTGCCTTATTTACAAATATAAAGGTAAGATTTTAAAAGATGAAAATATACTCAAATTTCAGAGATAAAAAAAGGTATCTATGTCTAAAATGTCTTGTCTATGTCTAACTTTTTGTGGAGTAGCTAAGGAAAAAGTTGATAAATATGGACCAAAATCATGAATGTTTAAAATTTTAAGAGTAAACACATTGATGCTAAAGTGTGAAAAATAATTTAAACCACACAAAACATAATTAAACATGTAATTTTCTACCTTATTTACTTGATGTCAATTATAATATTCAATATGAAACAGAATTATTTAAAAGGGAAGTCTAACTAAATATTTAATATTAGAAATGCAAGGTTTATATTTTAATTATTAGATACCACTCCTAATTATCAAAGAGTTTTAACATAGGAACAAAACCATAATTTTTGGTAGGAGGAATCGTTTTTACTTACTATTATATTTAAAAATAACTTCAAATTAATAATACATTTGAAAGTTAAAAGAAGAAGTTTTACCTACTTATATATAATGACAATGTATAAATTGAAAAGAAAAATAAACTTTTAAATTGCGGACAAGAATTAGATGGAAGAGACAGACAAATTTATATGGGTATAAATCGAAAAGAATCCTCTTAAGTCCAATCTTATTTTTAGAAAATTAGAGTTTGAATATTCCACCTATATATATATTTTTTCCTTGTATATATATAAAAGTAGAAACTTTTTTTTTAACAAAAATCACGTGCGAGTGGATTCAAATGCTGGCCGCTTGCTCCATTAGGCCAACATGAGACCTTGTTGATACAAGTCTATTATTTAGTATATAATACAAAGTGTTTATCAAAGGTTATTTGATATCGAAACTCTGTTATTGGATGGAAAGCTTAATTCATTATTGCTTTGGTTAATTGGTTTTTTAAATTCTGGAGATTTATGAATTGAAGTAGGGAATCCCAACTCATAATGTTGTTAGAATTAAAGAACAAAATGCTTATGTGATAGTAACCTTCTAACCCTTAATATGAATTGAAATTTCCCTAAATAACATGACACAACTCACACGATTGCTTAAAAGGAAAAGGGAAAAATGCAATTGTTGCATGAAGAGAAGAATGTGAAATCATCATGGTAGGAAATTAAGCATTGTTGAGGGTAAAAATGCACAAGGAAGAAAATTTGAATCAAAGAAGAAGGTAAAGCTATGAATTTTTCCAAATGGTCCTCTCTTTTGAAAATTTCATAGTGAAATATTGAATTTTTAGGGTACGAAATTTACTTACTTCTTTCTCTTTTTGGTGCATTGCACCCTAAACACATCCTTATCACAACAGTCCCTTTACTCGTAATCTCTATCACAATGGTCCCTATGAAATTTCGAATCAATTTTCTTCGTTAATTTTATATTTATTTATAATGATGGTGATTGAAAGGTAAACTATTAAAACTCTATTATGGAGGCAAGTCAGATGCATAAACTTGACCCTATCTACATTGGAGGTACGACATATATTAATTAGGAAGAATTTTGGTCCTCGTTATTAAGTTAAAATTGGAGTTGATTTGTTGACTTTGTAATATCAATATCTATAATGATCCTTTTGTCAAACTTGGAAACGAAGTGAAAAAGGATCGATTGTGTGGGACTAGTGATGAAGATAAGAGATGATAGTTGATCCATATATGATATTAAGTTTGGTGGTTGAGTGATGAAAATGATAAAAGGGGCAACATACTTTTATGAAGATTTTATATTTACTGTAAGGGATGATTGAGTTTATCAGAATTCGTTTGGTAACATTTATGTTTCTTGATTTTTTTTTGTTACTCGTTTTTTCTGTTTTTGAGAATTATAAGCATGTGTGTGGCTCCAGTTTTAATTTTTTAAAATATAAATAATCAAAATATTATTTTATAATTTTTTATTTATAAAATGCATAATAAATATTAAAATAAATAAATAAAACGTAATATTTTGAAAACAAGAAACAAGAAACAAAAACAAAATCGGTAACGTCTTTTTGGAAAATGAAGAAGAGAATTTAGGGATGTTGTATTGGGAGGGAGCATAGTGATGCTTCTTCAAATTTAGATTCAAAAGTAAGATGGGTCGGACTCAAAAGATATGGACCAAGTTTTATTTCATCTTTAGGACCATAAACTTGGGCACGTTTCATAGTTGAATTTGAGGTGGGAATAATATTAGGTTTATTTGTAGAGTTTTAATTAAAAGATGTTTGGCTAAATATATTATATGGTTGTTAATGTTTTCAGATTTTTAATTTTATTCTTAATGTATTAAAAAATCTCCATTATGGTCTTCCATAAAAAAAACCTACTAAAATTTGTTAATATAGCAAATTAATGCATTATTAAATTATAGTCATGATATTAATATATTTGGACATGTAGATATGCTACTATGGATATGTCATTTGGAAAAAATTGAATTAAGTTAATGGGTAAGATAAGTCTAATGTGTATAAAGTATTATTTGAGTGATATATCAACTTGTCCTAATATATGATAAATCAATAGTTTAATGATATATCAACATTTTGTTTTTTTAATCGAAAAATCTAGTATGGTAGGTAGTAAAGTCTAACCTGCCACGTGTACCAGTTACCATTCACATAAAGTACACATTTCAACCTACATTATAGGCCGACTTATGAAGTTCGAAAGATGATCTTCCTAAAGACATACTTACATATGGCCCGACAACCCTTAATTGCTTAACCGCTTGTCAGAATGGTAATAACGGACTTTACCTCCCAATCAGGTATGCTATTCTGTCTGAAATTAACATACACAGCTCGAGCCTAGACTGACTTGAGCTCTAGAGTGTTTGTTTCTTTCTGGGTAGGTCTTTCCTTTGCATAGCTTACTCTGTCTTAATTAACTTGACCTCATACACACTAGAACCCTTTCATAATAACTTAAAAAATAACTTCAAAATAGTTAAGAAACAGCCCTAGTTAATACCATGAGAGAGCAATTAGAGATTCAAGCTTTGTTTAGAGGTGAAAAAGTTGAAAAAACAACCCTCTTAAATTTAAAAAATATAAAGAGATGGTGGGTCATTAAATTTAAGTGTAAAAAATATTTCAAAATAAAAAAGTGAGTGTGGGGTAACTTCTTAGAAGTAATATTTCAAAGCGAACCACAACTATTAAAATATTTTAGAAATTGTCTTCAAACTATGAAAATTTAAATATATTTAATAGTAGTATATTGAACTATGTTCCATCAATTTGAGTATAATTCAATTGGTTAAGGCATTTAATTTTCATCCCACATGTCGTATTAAAAAGAACAAATATTTTTTCAATTAACTAAAAGTTTTATCCCACATTTAATGCTGATCTCAAATCTACCATAGAGGGCATTTTAAATTTATTAATGATGGGAAATTCTTGGTCAAAAATTAGATTCAATATTGAAAATTGACAGGTAGGGAAAATAATGAAATTAGCCGAATCTTTTGAATTTAGTTGCAGCATGCTCACTATATTAACAAGAGTTAAGTCTAAGCGTCAAGACCAAAATTTTATTTCTAACTTTTTTCTAACAGACAGCTTTTCTTTTCTTTTTTTTTTTTTTTTTGGAGAAAGACAAAAATTTTAATTTTAAATTGACATTGATAGGTTCGGATTTTCGGTAGGGTTAATAATTCATCAAACTAAAAATTGAACCGTAATAGTCTATTTGTTATTTATGTAAATCAAGTCAAACAATTATTCCTGAAAATGGGTTTTATTCCAACTACTCAATTTGGTTAGATTCCCTTGGATTTGGGCTTTTTGGGCCTAATTTTACATATTTTGAGCCCAAATTCAATTAAAACATTTAAGTATTAAAATAATATTTTGAGGCAACAAAAACTTCTTTTTTTCTATTTTTTTCCGAGGTGTTTGTTAAAGAAAAAGAAAAGTATTTTGGGTCTGTCGGTTTATTACAGTTTTAATTATAACAAATAAACTAAAGTTAATTAACCAAATATTGTTTATTATTTCCTCGCTTAATAACAATTTTGGAAAACTTGGTTGGTGGGAAAATTTTATTGATATTTTCTTCCCAATACCAAGAAAGAAGCTTCTATCCCACCGACTATACGGTCTATTTTCCCAAAGTCAAGTTGGACCCAAATCTTTCGCACTATATTTTCCAATTTTGTATATATATATATATATATATATTTGAGGTTGCAATTTTGCCCATTAATGAAATAAATGGTTAGAAAATAATTTTCGCCCTAATCCATATTTGTTTAAGGATATCAATCCTTCTTATTCAAAGAAGAATCTATGCATTGAAGAAAATTAAAATTATATGAAAAAAAGAGAAATATCCATGCCAAATACATTTAGATTATTGGATCATCAGGTTCAAAAGAAAGGTCAATAGAATTTACGATAACTATACAAGGTGCAGGCACACCTTTTACTCAACTATGTATCTATTCAAGCACCCTTTTAAACAAGGGTGGATTTACTACAAACTCTTAGAGGTCTCGTCCCCTAAATTTTGAAATATATTCTATTATTGGATAATAATTTACTTTTAGTTAATAAACTTGGTCCTAATCTCCTTTGTTCTTTTTTTTTTTTAATAGAGTTTGTTAAATATTAATATAAATTATTAGTTTTATTCAATGAAAAGTATGTAAAAACTTGTTTATTTAAATTAAATATTAAATAATTTAAACTTTTATATTTTTGTAAAATTACTATATTTTCTTTAAAGAATTATATTATATTCAAATATGAAATAATAATTCATACATAACATCATATTTTTGTAAATTTTTTAAATCTAATATTTTAATATGAAATATAAATGAAAATTAATAAAAGTTAAACAAATTATTTAAAAAAATGAATCTCATAAAAAGAAACTATAATTCTTTAAATAAAAAAAAATATACTTATCATTTCAAACTCTATAAAAAGATGGGCCATATTTTTTTCTTTTTTAAGTGATCAGGTAGCGATTTCATTCTATAAAAATTCGTAGAGGACAATTATTAATGTCTTAAATTAATAATTTAATTTATTTATGAATTTTAAAATGACTAACATTTAAATTATTAGGTTGCGATTTCATTATATATTTTGAAAATTCGTAGATAAAATTATGATGTACCTTATTGGCTTATCACGACACAACCTCTTAGGTTGGCTTAGGTAGTACAAACCATTTATCGGGCGCTCTTATTCATATGGTAAGATTGTTTAAAAGTTTTTTTAATCTTGCCTATGAAATTTCCTAAGAATCAAAATATCATCGTCCTCAAAGGATAGTTTGAGTGACTCGAGCTTTCGAGACGTGTCTCAATTAATGAATAGGAAAAAAATTGTAAGTGGACATAAATTAAATCCCATTTTGAACTCTTCAATAGTAAACGGTTTGACTTATGATTTTCAAAGCCACCGTCAACGTCAACGTCAACGTCCACGCTTCCCTTGGCACTTTTCTTGAACCAAATAAACAACTAAAAAGTCAAAATGCATAATTTTTCAAATTGCAAGTTGTGTTTTTAAGTTGACCCACTGACCAATCTGTCTATATTAAAACAAAAATGTGCCTCCATCCCTCTCCCTATACGAAGGATTCATCAATGGCTGCCCTTCTCCTCCTCATATTCTTTTCTGCCTTTCACTTTCAAATGCAAGTTCTTTACTCACAAACCATACCAAATCAAGGTACATTATAACTTCTTTCCTAATATATAATCTTTCAACTGTGAAATCTTTCTGCTCAAATGGGTTTTTTCTTATGCATAATTATGTGAACTTTTTGTAGATTTTAGTTACATGAAGTTTGTACACCATGCCAATACTTTACCAGCAAAAGAAGAATACGACTACATAATAATAGGGGAGGGACGGCTGGCTGCCCATTAGCGGCAACATTATCATCAAATTTCTCCGTCCTTATCCTTGAAAGAGGCAGTGACCCCAATGCCTTCCCCTTCGTCCTATCCCAAGAAGCATGGGCAACACTCTCATCCACGATGACGATGGCTGCAATCCGTTCCAGCGGTTCGTTTCTGAAGACGGTGTTGAGAATATTAGAGCTCGTTTCCTTGGCGGCGGTAGCACGATCAATGTCGGCTTCTACTCGAGGACTCAGCGAGAGTTTTTCTAAAACTCCAGCGTCCGGTGGGACATGGGAATGGTGCAGAAGGCATACCGGTGGGTTGAAGAAACCGTCGTGTCTCGACTGGAGTTAAGTCCTAGGCAATCGGCTTTCAGGGAAGCGCTTTTGGAAGCTGGGGTCGGCCCTGATAATGGATTTGATTTGAATCATGTTGTTGGGACAATAACGGGAGGTTCCATCTTTGATTCTAGAGGAAGAAGGCATGGAGCTGTGGAGCTTGAGGCTGATCCGAGGAATCTTAAAGTTGCAATCCAAGCAACAGTACAAAAAGTCATCTTCTCTCGTTCCAATGGTGGTTACAAAACATATCAATTTCATGTCTTATCTTTTTCTATTAAGGACCTATGCACATTTGAATTTGTTCTACTGACACTATTTTTTTTTAATATTAATTAGTGTGCTATCTCAAAATCAATCCATCTCTTACTTCTCTACATGTGGGATACTAACACCATAAATCATTGATCTTTTAGGTTTATCAGCAACTGGGGTCTTATATTCAGATTCAAAGGGCAAATCCCACACAGCAACAATTCGCAAAAATGGAGAGATTATTCTAAGTGTTGGAGACATGGAAAGTCCTCAACTTCTCCTCCTAAGTGGGGTTGGCCCAAAATCTCATCTTTCTTCCTTAAAAATACCTATCGTCCTCCACCAACGACATGTCGGCCAATCCATGTCCGACAACCCCCGTTACGGTGCCGCCGTAGTCCTCCCATTCCTCACCCCGCCGTCGTCCGTACAAGTCGTCGGAACTTTTGAACCCAACATTCACGTCGAATCCCTCTCGAGTATTTTGCCATTTTCAAGCCCTCCTCCTTTCGGCCTTCTTCCTCCTCGTTCTTCCTCCGTCAACCTGTCCCTCGCCATCTTTGCCGGAAAATTCTCAGACGTGGCCTCCACTGGCTTCCTCCGGCTGGCTTCTCCGCCGGACGTGAGAAAAAACCCTATCATCAGATTTAATTACTTATCACATCCTGATGATCTGGCGCGGTGCGTTAAAGGGGTGAGAAAAATTGGGAATTTGGTGAATACCAAAATGATGAAGATTAAGACGAGGGATTTGGAGGGTAATTTGAAGTTTGTGTTTTTGGGGGCTGCGTTGCCGGAAAACATGTCGGATGATGGTGTGGTCGGAGAGTTTTGTCGGAGAACGGCGACGACGTTTTGGCATTACCATGGAGGGTGTTTGGTCGGAAAAGTGGTCGACGGCGATTACAGAGTCATCGGAATTGAAAATCTTCGTGTTGTTGATGGGTCCACTTTCTCCCTCTCGCCGGGAGCCAACCCCATGGCCACCCTCATGATGCTTGGCAGGTGGGTCGTTTCTTATTTTTGTAGCTTTAATTTAGAAAATATTTCACTCTTTAATTATTAGGAGGAGCAACCTTGTTGACAATCAATAAATGAAATGCAAAAATATGAATTTTTTTTAAAAAATAATGAACGGTCACATTTTCAATAGCGGTGAACTGAGGTGCTAAATATTTTCCTCTTAATGTTCTTAATTTTTTTTTTATGTTCTTCATTCAAAAGTTGGACAAATTATTATTATTTTCTTCTTAATTATCAAATATTTAATGGTGGTAAGAATTAGATTTATCATTTAATTATAATATTCAATAACGGTAAAGATCACATCCCTCCTCACCATAGTCAACTTTTTGTATGTTTTTTTTAGTTACATGAGTTCAATAACGATTTCATCTTTTAATTTTAAAAGTTATTTTTGAAATTTTAGTCTATTTCTCTTTAAGGAAAAAATATGGGTTTTTAGAGTTTTTATTTCTGAGAATTCTTTCAATATTATTATATTAAATTTAAATAAGAGGTAGAATTAATTTTTTAATTAATTAATTTTTACCCTTCATATTTTGTAGCTAAATATATATATATATATATATATATATATATATATTTATTTATTTATTGGGGGGACAATATTATCGAGATTCTTTTGGTCATGTTAGCATGTTTTTTAGTTAGATAGGAGTATTTTATTGTTGAAAGTAATTATTTGAAAATAATTTTGCAGGTATGTTGGCCTTAAGATTTTGCAGCAGAGATTGTAATTTGGCTACTAAGAATAAAACATAATCATCCCTTTCATATTTCTTTTCCAAAATGGAAGAATTATTGTAATTTGTTGAATAACTAATATAATGGTAATTTAGAAATGTTTCTATATTTCATTTCTTTTTTTAATTATTAGAAATACATGCATGCATTTTGATCAGTTTTATTTTATTTTAAGGGTTGGTTTGAGCTATGAGTTGCGAAAACTTCTGGATAGGTATCCCACATCTGAACTGAATTCTTTCTGGTTAAAGAATCTCTTTCTAATTGCTCTGGAACAATTAGGAGATTCTCTAGAAGAAATATGGGGTTCTGCTTCTGGTGGCAACATGCTATGAGGTGGCGGTCCCGCTTATGGGGTCAAATCAATACGTTCGAAGAAGAAAGATTGGAATATCGATCTCATCGATCTCATAAGTATCATATATACCAAATCCCATCAATCGAATCGCTTTTTTGAGAAATACGAGACATCTAAGTCATACAAGTAAAGAGATATATTTCATTGATAAGAAAAAGAAAAAATGTGAACGGTGATTGGATTGATGATAAAATAGAATCCTGGGTCTCGAACAGTGATTCGATTGATGATAAAGAAAGAGAATTTTTGGTTTAGTTCTCCACCTTAACGACAGAAAAAAGGATTGATAAAATTCTATTGAGTCTGACTCATAGTGATCATTTATCAAAAAAATGACTCTGGTTATCAAATGATTGAACAACCGGGAGTAATTTACTTACGATACTTAGTTGATATTCATAAAAAGTATCTAATGAATTATGAGTTCAATACATCATGTTTAGCAGAAAGACGGACATTCCTTGCTCATTATCAGACAATCATTTATTCACAAACCTCGTTTGAGCCAAAGCTAGTATAGTTCAACAATAATTGACATGTATCTTCAATAAAGAGGTTGTGAGTTCGATCCCCACTCTCACATGTTGTACTAAAAAAAAAAAGAAGAGTTGATTTTAGGGAATCTTTGCCTTATGAATTCAAAGCCACGTGTAGTTCTCTTCAAATCAGGACTCGCCACATGTCAAGTTGAAAATTCACCTTCAAACAAAATAAAACATTTAGATATTCGATAGAAAAAAATTAGATATGAAAATTAAGTATAAATTATACGTTGATATTTTCATGTATCCAACAAAAAGCTAATTGATTTTCAATTATACCACAAAATATTGGTGAAATTAAATATAAACTATATTAATAAAAGATGACTAAGGCTGATTTTAACCCTTTTAGTGGAACAAAAACATATTTATTTTTTAAATACTTTTTAAAAAGTCATCTCAAACATTAAAAATTTTCACACCTGTTTTAATGAAATTCTTTGTTTCCTTAATTTTTAACAGAGATATGAATGGAGGTATATATTAATATTATCAATATGTCCATCAGAATTTTCATAACACCATGAGCTCAACATTTCTCATGGGCCAACGGGTGATTTCATTTCATAGATTTCAGTTCCAAATCTTTTTCTTGCCCCCACTAAGATTTTTTTTCAATAGATTAATGGACATAAATATAAATTAACTAATGAAATAAAATATGAGAAATTCATCAGCTGATCCAAATTCATCAATTTTATAAGATCATTTGAGACGAATTATTCGATTAAATTTTGCTAAAAGTCAAGTTCTTAATTATTCTATATGAGTATGAGTATCATATTGTCTTATCGTTATCTTTTTTGTTTGAAAAAAATAGTACTATCGTGATTTTTTTTTCCTTAACGGATTGTTCTTACCAAATAACAAATAATTTATGTCAGAAAAAAACTACAAAGAAATTAAATATGAAATTACTATCCATGTATGTTACCGTTACATTATTCTCAATTTCTTTTAAAAATAAATATAAGAAAATGAACAAAACACAAAAACTAACCAATAATTAGGTGGAATATTAGTAACGTGTTTTCATGGCTGCCATGTGTCAACTAACTATGCGTCGGAAGACGCCACGTCTCTATGCTAATCTATGACTTAAAACTTATAAGTCTTGGAAGACAATAAAATACCTTGGCCACCTTTTAGGTCGAGTCGACGAATGTGTCATATGGTTGTACATGTCTTTGTAAAGGTCGACTCGACCAATATGAATCTCGATGGTCAACCTTAGTAAAGGACGAGTTGACGATCACAACACCGCACCTTACTACTCTTAATTATTTTTTCAACAATACACTGCGAGCTTTGGAGCGGTTATAACCGTTGAATAGGGTAGAATTTTTTTGTTGGTTTAGTGGCAAAACACGTGCCCAGCCCCCCTGCTACCTAGGTTCGAACCTTCCGACGGCTATTTTTAGCTATTTTTTTCTTTTTTCTTTTCTAATCTCGCAATCCTCTGTATGCCGCGCCATTTATAACTTTCTTTTTTCTCTTTTCCCCTTTTCTAGTTTTTCAATCTCCTTGAACCTGGGTGTAATGGCATGTGATTTAGATTCTACTTTTCATATGACCCCTCATTTTTTTAAATAAAGAAAAAAAATAATAGTCATATAATTTCTCCATTTAAAAAAGATAAAAGAAAAAATCATAGTGATTCTCTATTATTTTTATACAAATTTTAAAAATTTCCTTTATATAAATATTATTAATTAAAAAAAAACGATAAGTGAGATATTCAGATCCTAATTTTCTATAAAAGTAATTTTCTAATTTGAAACTTTTAAAGGGTACCATCATCCTACCGTTTTGAACTTAAAGATTTTCTAATTTAATTTAGTTATGAATTTTGAGATCGCTAATTCATAAATTATTTTTTTAATAAATTTTAAGTGAAGCTCCCCTCAACAAAAATCTTAGATCTGTCATGGTTGGACAAATGAATCAAAGCCTATAAATAGAGAGACTCACCCCACTTTTGAAGTACACGTGATAATGTTCCTCTCTCTTGAGTAATAGGTTATGTTGGAACTTCCAGCACTTTAGATATTAATACTATAAAATAAAAAAAGAGAATCGCATAATAGGTTAGATTTCTTAAATAATATATAAAGAATTATACAAAGTTGAGAATTGAAAACAAGTAAATTGAAACTTAAAAAATCTAAATAATACTATGTTTCTTATCGTATGTATGTAAAGGAGTCATTGCTTTGTATAAAAGGGACTTGAACCGAAGACTTCAAGAATAGACTCTAAACCACCTAAGCTATCTTTTGGGATTGGTTCACCTACTATGTTATTTTTGAACTATAATTTTGATATATTTGTAATAATTTTTTTAGCTGATATTTTTGTAATAACTTTATTAAAGTTATGCTAAATTTGTCCACTAGAATTTTATTAAAAATATTATATTATAGATGTTGATGCGGATTATTGAGCAGCTGCTGCATAGGCACTACATAAATACAACGTACTTTGAGTGTAACGATCCATGTACAGAAAAATCTAGTACCAGTATAATTTTATGCCGAATTCTCTCTCTGATGACTAAGTTAGTCAGACCTACGAATATGGAGCAGTAAAGTTTTGGCAAAAGATTGGAACCACCAACATTCTTCACCTTCTAATCGCACGACGACCATGAGGAACAATATTTTGATCACACATGGTCATAAAGCATTGTGGGATGCCAGCAGTTGGCTCGTTGTAGCAGGCATATCTACGAAGGGACTAGGGAGGCACGTGCCCCTTGGATTTTAGTTAAAATTGTATAGCATGTAATTTGAATTAGAAAAGCGTGTGTGTTCTCTTGGCTTTCCACCCGTGCCACTTCCCTTCCATCCCTAGCTTGAATCTCAATCTACGTTTTTTTCGTTTTGTTTCTTTTTTTTTTTTTTTTTTTATATTATTTCCTGAATATCTCTAATAACCTCATTTCTTTTCCTTAAAAAATGTCTTCTAACCTTGTCTTGATCAAATTTTAACTCCCCATATTTTACTTGCTATCATATATTTTTCTTCTTACCAAAATATGTCCAATTCTTAAAAAAAAAAAAAAAGTTTTTATTGAATAAAATATCTCTAATTCTTTTAAATAAGTATTTTTGATAAAATACGTCTAATTCTTTTAATTTAAATTAATAATTTTAAATTCTTTTTACCAAATATATCTAATTAAATTTATATAATGAAAGGTATTTCTTTTAATAAATTTAAGTTTATAATCATAAACTTAGATAAATGTTATAATTTTTATCTTTCTGTTAAGTTTGTTCTAATTTGTCTCATTCATTTAAAAATTCCACAGAAACTTACTAATTTAATAATCAATACACAACGTCTACGGTTAAATAACTCGGCCAAAACTTATAAATTTAGAACAATTCTAATGTCGATTTTGTCTAAATCCTATCAATTATTTTCCTACGAAAACATGTGTTTTCTTATTCATTTGACACATAAGATTACTTTTTTCAACAAATTTTCAAATGAAAATACGTCGAATGATAAATTGTGTGACATATTTTTAAATTCAAGGTGAAAATTACAATATTGTCCAATTGTAAGGTGCAAATTGATAAACATCGTCAAATTCTAGTATAAAATTGATATTTTTCGATTATTTTATTTTTATGCATTTGTGTCCCTCTTGACATAGAATCCTGGATCCATCACTGTATGCAGGTCGGGTCGATATGCTCGATATGCTCGATATTCTTCCATTGTGCACTCGATCGTAAATCAGGGCACTCAGCGCCACGACTCCGAACATGTTTTTGTATACCTGCACCAAAAAAACTTCACGTGGCGTGCTGAATATTTTACCCCTAACATGGTAAGAGAAAGAGAAGAGATATAATCTAAAACAATGTTATAGTAGCCATTTTTGAAAGATGCATCCGTGCCGAAATAAATGTCTTCCATTTTTGTCAGGTGGCGTTGGCTTTACGTTTCAATTAAAAATGTATTGTTCATTTGACTTTTTTGACTTTGATGCATAGAAGTTAGTATGGTTGTTAGAATAAAGAGTATTATTTCGTAGTTAAACCGAGTCCAACGATAATTGGTGTTATTAAAAATTGTGAGTTCGATCTCCTATCCCTTATTACTTAGTATGCAAAAGAAAGAAAAAGAGTATTGTTTGGAGTTTGAATTTGAACTGTCATGATTGCATTGTTATACATAAATATCCAATCAAATTTGTTAAGGTTGAAAAATTAATGGAACAAATATCTAAACATGTTTTTTTTTGTCTCTCTGTCAAAATTAACTTTTATCAGTCTCGCAATTTATGACTGAAACATTGGATTTCTTTTTTCTTTTAACGACCATCCTAACAGAAGATTGAATAAATACAAATATGTCAAAAAGAGAAATGTTTCAAATAGATTCAGCAATTTTAAAGTAAAAAGATTGTAGGTTGTAACACATACCTATCTTTCTAAAATTGAAAATGTGGGGACAATGATATTGGATAATGTAAGACAATGATCAAATACGTGGAGAACAATATTTGTCTTTAAAGGATATAGAAAACGTCAAATGTGTTTTGGAGTTCAAAACGTATGTTATGGGTAATTGAGAGTTTGACAATTTAGAGTTTGGTAAATAGTTAGGTGAAAATTTAATATATTATAAATGCTTATTTATTCACCATGAGGGCAAATTCGTCTTTCCACAATGTTAAAAAATGGAAGGGGTAAAAAATAAGGAGGGACAGGGTCACAAATAAGGATTTTCTAGGAGTCATAAATCTAAAATCAATTTTTGAAAGGTTATAAATCCAAGTTTCCCAAACTTGAAGAACTACAGCAATAATTCAGTATTTCTATTATTCTTAAAAATCATTAATAATTAAATCAACGAGCGTGTGGAATGGTATCCAACCCAACAACTCTCCTAAATTAATATTAAAAGTCATGTTTTTCCAACCATTACTTTGACCTATATTCTTTAATAAAATGAAATAAAATATATTTATTTGTATATATTAGTAAGAAACACGTGTGATGTACGTGAAATTTCATAGTTTTTATTTTAATATTTAAAAAATATAAAATTTAATTAAATAGTTAAAATTTATAATCTAATTTGGTTCTTTTTATCTCTAAATGTTTACCTCACCAAGTTTTTTCGTATTTTCAATGTTTATCTCATAGAAACAACGTCTCAATAGTTCTCATCACCCACTGATGCGGTTAGTGTGACTAAATGTATTATTCTTCAATTACTTAAAAAAAATTTCTAAAAAAACACATATTCATGGACTTGTCATTTTTTTCCCTAAACATAACAATACATACAAGTAAATAAAACTTTGTTTTAATTTCTTATAGTCATTGAAAAAAAAAATGACAAAAAAAAAATAGTGAGAGACAGAGATGCGTTCAGGACAACCGTTCTTTGCCATGTTCGAGTTCTGGTCCAATTCCTTGCCCTAGCTCATCGAGAATGCCAACCGCAGCCATGTTCCGATGGATTGCTCCGGCTATTTTCATCACACGATGATCACCTTACGAAGGAGGAGGTCATTGAGAGAGTCTTCGCAATTATCAAGTGTCATCCCAAAGTGGATCCGTCCAAGGTGATTCGATCTTATCACTCATTTTCCCTTTCCTTTTTCCAGTTGATTGAGTTGTTTGGAAAAAAATAACTAAAAAAAGTTGAATATTTGATCAAACAATCTAACTAAATATAAGAAAACACAAGACGTTGACTAAAGGAGAAAATTAACATACCGAAAGAGAAAAGAAACTCAACTTTTGATGAAGAAAAAGTTGGGAGAAAGAGTAAGAAAAAAACTCTTTATATAGTTGTAGAAAATAAAAAGTTACAAAATTTTTGAAATTCCTTATTAATTATAATTCAAAATAAGTTATAAGTTTTCAACATAGAAATAAAGAGACAAAACTCTCCCTATTCTAACTCTTTATATTATATATACTAGAGGTGTTTGGTAAGTTCGAGGTATCTTCTTCTTTCAACCAAACCTTAAGCCACTGTATTAGTCATATGAATAATTTCTTATGTATTCAATTGATCATTCCATGTAAACTGGAAAATAAAACATTAATCATTCAGGGTTTGTTTGATGACGTTTTTTGTTTTTAATTTTCTTAAGAAATTAAATATTTTACGACTAACTATGTTTCTAGTTTCTCATTTTTTTGGGAACCTTCTCAAAGTTATAGAGAAATTTTGGAAACAACCAAAATAAGTTTATTAACCAAAACAAGTTTATTCTTTTCTTGTTAGCATTTTCAATTTGTTCCAAAATATAAATAAAAAAAATTGTTTTATCATATTTGAATTCATAGATATTGGGTTATGCAATTCATTTTTCTTTTATTAAAAATGAAGAAACATAAATAAAAAATTGAAATGTTACCGAACAGTCTTCAAATACTCCGTTCCATATAAATTGGGATCACTCACCAATTGGGGTGGGATATTTGAGCAACATTTTATGAGAAAATATTACCTTTATTTTGATATCTCAAACAAATTAATTAAAGTTTTCACTTTATTTGGGGATAGAATATAATAGGTAGAGCGAGCTCTCAATTTCCTTAAGCTCAAAATCGCATGGAGCACAAATAGCAACCTACGTGTGGAGATTTAATTACGTAAACAAAAGACCTTTGTGATATCAAGCTGATGTAAGGACAGCTAGGATTTGATAGTCTTTCATCATCATCATTATTAATTTAATTTTTTTAAATGAGAGATTAATTTATAACATTATCAAATATGAACAGGCTGGCAGTATTATTAATCCTTAATTTTTCTTGTTTGTGTTCAATTTTGATTCAAACTTGTGTGTTTATAAATACCAAATATGGTTGAAAATTCCCAAGGAACAAACCAACTCTCTCTCCCTCTCTCTCTCCACACAATATAGTTTTTGTTTTGAAAAGCATGAAGCATAATTCTATGGATACCTTTCTCCTACTTTTCATTATCTCTATCTTTCACTTCCAATTGGGGGTCCTCTCCTCACATACTATCTCCAATCAAGGTAATCTCTCCTCTCTCTCTGGCTCTCAACTAGTTCTTATTTTACGCATGCGGTCCATCCAAAAACTCTCGCTTCAATGAAATCATATTTGGCACCAAACTAATATCAATATTCATAGATTTCATTTTAAAATAAATTAGTAATGAAAGAAATAGTCAACTTATATTCTAAATTCTTGTTGAGGTCCATCATTTTTTCAAGAAGTGGAATCCTTAACAACTAAATTTGATCCAAGCAAAAAATCAACAATTGAATTAATCTCCTAAAATTCACAAATTTCAACAAATAGGTGTTGTTTTTGGTATTTTATACTTCACTAGAAGCACATGAAAATACTTTTCATTTTTAACGGTTCTTCAAATAAAATCTTATCAAAAGGTCGAAATTGCAAAACTTTTTTAGGTTTAAGATAAAAATGGTAACATTTAGTGAACATTTAATTTGATTATAAATGAAAGCCTAAGATAAAGATTGATATACAATACCAAGTTCACAATAAATAATTAAAGATTATTGATTTTCTCTTTTTTTTCCTCTTCACAGATGTTAGCTACATGAAGTTTGTACACGATGCCAAAGATTTACCAGAAACAGGAGAATATGACTACATTATAGTAGGGGGAGGAGCTGCAGGCTGTCCATTAGCCACAACATTATCATCAAAATTCTCGATCCTCATCCTCGAAAGAGGCAGCGAACCCAATAAATTCCCCTCTGTATTGACTGAACAAGGTCGTTCCAAAGCTTTTACCGCAGAAGATGACGGCAAAAATCCCTTCCAGCGATTCGTCTCTGAGGATGGTGTAGAGAATCTAAGAGGGCGGGTTCTCGGCGGCGGTACCATGATAAATGGCGGTTTCTACTCAAGGGGCCATCGAGAATTCTTCGACACAGCAGGCGTGGAGTGGGACATGGAATTGGTGGAGAAGGCCTATCAATGGGTGGAAGAGACTGTGGTGTCTCGCCCGAATTTGAGTGCTTGGCAATCTGCTTTTAGAAGTGCTTTGTTGGAAAGTGGTGTACTCCCTGATAATGGGTTTGATTTGAGGCATCTTGTGGGGACTAGAATTGGAGGTTCCACTTTTGATGGAAAAGGGAACAGACATGGAGCTGTGGAGCTTCTCAATAAAGCCAATCCCGCAAATCTTAAAGTTGTCATCCGGGCCACAGTTGAAAGAATCATCTTCTCGGGTAAGTCATAATAAATCTTACATTTGGTAAAAAGATGATGTAACAATATTATTGAATTTACAGGTCTATCTGCAAGTGGGGTTTCATATTCTGATTCTGAAGGAAAATTGCACACAGCATTCATACGAAAGAAAGGAGAGATTTTTCTAAGTGCTGGAGCCATTGGAAGCCCTCAACTTCTCCTCCTAAGTGGAGTTGGCCCAAAATCCGATCTTTCATCCTTAAAACTACCTGTCGTCCTCCACCAACCACATGTCGGCCAATTCATGTCCGACAACCCCCGTTTTGTTACTAACATCGTACTTCCATTCCCAATAGTCTCCACAACCGGAAAAGTGGTTGGAACTTTGAAGAACAATATCCATTTCCAATCTTTCGCCGGCTCTTCACTGTTCTCAGTCCCCCCATCTTTTAGTCTCCTCCCTCCTCGATCTAATTCAGTAAATATGAGCTTAGCCACTGTTGTCGGAAAATTCTCTAAAGTGGATTCTATGGGGTCCCTCCGCTTGAATTCTTCCACTGATGTGAAAAAGAGTCCCATTGTCCGATTCAATTACTATTCTCATCCTGATGATCTTGCGCGGTGTGTTGTAGGAGTAAGAAAAATTGGGGATTTGATTAAAACCCCAACCATGGAAAAGATTAAGACCAGAAATTTTGAGGGTAAGAAAGTATTTCAGTTTTTGGGGCCTCCATTGCCGGAAAATTTGTCGGATTATAGTTCTGTTGGAGAGTTCTGTCATAAAACGTTGACAACTTATTGGCATTACCACGGCGGTTGTTTGGTCGGAAAAGTTGTCGATGGCGATTACAGAGTCATCGGAATCGGAAATCTTCGCGTAGTGGATGGCTCCACTTTCACAGAGTCGCCTGGAACCAATCCTATGGCCACCCTCATGATGCTCGGCCGGTAAGTTATTTTATATAATAATTTTATAAAATTATTTACACACTTTCTTCTCTTTTATATAATAAGTTTTTCTTTTTCCTTTTTCTTTTTCTTTTTTTCTCAAAGAACAAAAATTGGTCACTTTCTCTCTCTCTCATTTTTTTGTCTCGGGTATTTTAATAATGTTTTTGACTTTTAAATATTTGTGTTCTATTATCCAATTTTTATATATTTTTTATAAGTATTTTTTAAAGGAAGAGCAAGGGGACAAAATATGTTTGAAAGATTTTTATTTATTTATTTTTTTGAGAAAACGACGCACCAACTAATTCAAGGAGTATATAAGAAACATGTACTAGTAGAAGAAGGGAGGCTAAATAAAAGTACTCCAATTTATAGAAATGATAAACATGTTGTAATTGAAAGAAAATTTGATTTTGTGGACCAAGAAGAAGCAGTCATTTTGATATCATCCTACGGATGAGTCGATGACTTGAAAATGCCTATGTAAAGACCACGATTCTCCTTATTAAGGTTGGGATGGAAATACTGTTATTTAAAAAACCATTTTTAAAGTTGTTAAATTTTAAAATTTACTACTTGTTTTCTTAAATTTAGCTAGGGTTTCTAAAAGTCAAGAAATAAAATATAATTGTTAATTTGCTAGCACAATTTTTTAAAAAAAGTAAAGACAAAAACATCATCATCATTATAATAATATAATAATAGTAGAATACAGGAGATTCAAATTCATGACATTTTGATTGGAGTTAGATGCCTTAACTCTTAACCAGTTGAGCTATATTCAGATTAACTTAAAAGTTAAAAATATATGTGAACGGTTATCATCTTGAACATAGCTCAACAATTTAAGATGCATATTATTTCTAACCATGTTGTGAATTCAAATTTCCACCCGAGTTGTTGTACTAACATTATTAGAATGATTAATTTTTTTTACTATATTTAGAAGTAAATTGATTATTTAAAAATTGACAATGGTATAATTATTTCTTAAAAAACAATTAGTAGAAGTTTCTGCCTTAAGTTGTGCTTGGGATTAGTAGAAATTTCTTTTATTGCTATAAACTAACAATTTAAAAATTATTTTTCAGGTATGTTGGCCTCAAGGTAATGCAACAAAGATATTAAATTGGAGTGTAAACTAAAGACCATCTCTCACAAGTTATTATTTATCAAGTGCTGTATTTTGGTAATTTCTTTCCTGTTTCCATTTGGTACACCCACCTTAGTTAGACTTTCTCAATCATTTTGTGAAAAGAAAGAAAAATAGCATACATAGAAATCTTTTTTGTATTAATCTATTATAATAAAATTTATTGAATTCTAAAGAATTTAAAGGATATGAAAATGACCATCTACTTAAGATTTAGTATCCAACAAGTTTACTCGATAACTAAATATTGTAGGGTTAGACTATTGTTTCATGAGATTAGTGGATATGTGCATAATCTGGTCTGAAGACTCATAATTATCAAAAAAAAATAAATAAATAAAATTTATAGTAGTTGTGATTTTAATGCGCTTCCTATTTGTTTTAGCATTTATAATATAATCAGTGTTCCAGCCTGATTAGATTAATTAACATCTTTTTATTCGCAGTCCTTTTAAGAGAAAAAAGAGTTTTAGAGTCGGGAAATAACTTGTCACCTCTGTCTAATTGAATTTTCATATTACTTAAATAAAGTTTATAAACTATGCTTATTTGTTTTAATCGAACAAAAATTAATTAATTAAATATTTAAAATACATTTGAATAAGAAATCTATTTCTTGTTAAATTGCATACAATTTTAAGAACACGCCAATAGTAAAAAACAGATACAAAATGCATGTACCCCAAAATTTTGTATTTTAGAAGTTTAGGTGGTTTCCTAGAAGCTAGTTATTGTAGCCTTTTTCAGTCTAAAGTGTGGATCTGAAATTACCTTTCTCTCTTTAACCCCTCAAAAAAAAAAAAAAAAAAAATCTTTCTCTAACTTCACTCTCACAAATTATAAAAAAAAAAAAAAGAAAGAACTTTCTTTCTTTAATCTCCCTAAAATAAAATCAATCCTAGAACAAAAAATTTACAACCTTAATTTTTTTCGTTCTTAAACTAAATTTCACAAATAAGAATATAAAGAAAATTGAAATTTCATATCTTGCAATTTACAAAATTATAAGTCAAATCTAAAATTTTTTACCGAATTAGTTATGAATCAAGAATTATCCATCTCGATTTTGTCTAAACAATTCGAAATAAAATGATAAATCGAATACCTTAATAAATAAAAAATGAAAGAAATTGGATTAGAGAAAAGTTTTAAAAAGTTGTCAATAAAATCTAATCCTAACGCAAATTTAGTAAATTTGTGTTTAATTGATAAATATTATATTTGAATAAATAAAAATAAAAGCATTAGAGAGAGATTAGGAATATTTAAGAACAAACTGAATAAAACAAACATATAAATTGTTTTTAGAAAACCAAAAAATGATTTCAGCCGAGATATGGGCCAATGAAATTGTTGGGATTATGTAGCACGTCGAAACGAGTCCAAAGGATGAAAAACATATTCTGGCCATGTAAGGCCAAGTTGGCTGAATGGACATGTCAAGACGTTGTGCATATAAGGGTTTGGACGCTAAGGAAATAACAAGAAAACACGGAGGCCCGTTCTTGGTTGAGTTACGCTGTTGGCAATGCTACGACAACTTTTCTTTAAATAAGTTTGTTTTCTTTAGGTTTTTAATGGGTGTTGTTGCACATATCGAGGGCGCCCGTGAATAGTAGTTGGTGCTCTGCTTCAGAGGCGTGGCATCAGTGTTTGGTAGAGTTTTAGAGGCAAGATCTCGCGGTTGTAGAGATAAGTTAATTCTCGTAGGTATTTTGTCAGGTTTTTCATTCCTGATTCCTAGGATTATATATCGTTCTACAAGCTAGGGCTTTTGTCGAGGCCTCTACATTTGAGAGATGTATTGCCCGTTGTATTTATCTCAGTATATCCTGTTGTCGACTGGACGTAGCCCATAGTTGGATTAATTATTGTTTACTGCGCTCTGCGCTTTCCCTATATTTCTAATTGTGTGGTTGACTTAGTTTTCACCGAAGAAGTGTGGAAATGAAAAATATTATGGATAGGTAATTTTCCCAACAAAATCACCACTAGCGATTTCGGCCGGTATAATTATTGGAATTCCAAGCTGAAATCATTAATTTCGATTGGTACATTGGCCGGAGTTGTAGCAATTTTTCTTCTTGTTCTTTATTCTTGTAGAGTAGGAGCAAGTGGTAGAGGAGAATGGTAGAAATTGAAAGTTTGAACACAAAAAAAGAATTCAGATCTCTCTCTCATAAAACGATTCTCAACTTGACAATGTCTTCGCCCATCGTCACCATAGCGAGTCAATTGGAATCGATTTCCCCTTTTATTAACTGATTTGTTTCCCACATTTTTTGCTTTTGGATAAATCTTCACAATCTAGAGGGAGGTTGAAATTTTTGTTCTAAGAAAATTTTTTTTGTTAAGAGAAATGTTAAGAAATAAAGAGAAGTGAAAAAATAGGTAGAAAAGTAATTCCAAAATACCGGAAAAAACTACTTTTTAGAAAACGACCCATGAAAAGAAAATTTTAGAGTTACAGAAATATGAAAACTGCTCTCTAAATTACACTATTTTTAATCTCTAAACTTTCCTGCTTAATTTTAATCTTTCAACTTTAAAAAATGTTTCTTGTACTTAATTGTGTTTTAGCATTATGTTTTAAACTATTTCAATGATTGCTGTTAAATTTTCGTAAGTCAATTTATGACAAACAATTGAATATATATATTGGATGGTGGGACAGGGCTGCTTGGTAGGATAGATTAAAAAATTCTTAGAAAATATCTTTTTCCTTTGTTTTATAGTGTGTTTTGTCTGTTTGTTTCAAGCACTTAAAAAAAAAAAAAAAAGGTATATTTACTTTATCGACTCTAATAAAAATGATGGTAAGGATGAAAGAAAATCCATTACTTTGTTCGTCAAAGTAAAGGATCTTTATCAACTAAATTTGACCTTTGAGACAACAAACAATGTATTTGCGAGTATTAATAGAAACATGTTTTTATTCTTTGTCCTATTTTTGTAATCTCACCGCAAAGATTTGAATATAGTCTTCTTTTTATTGTCATTATATTTCAATCTTTTAAATCCAAAAATTAATTTATAGAATTATTAGCCGCCGACAATGACAACATTGCAATATTAGGTTTACATATTTTATATATAGTCAAACAAATTTAATTTATATTTGAAAAAAATACATTTATTATCAGTTTTGTTCATATATAATTACATGAAGTCTCTCTTCTCTTCGTCTATTGCTCGGGCGATAGCAACAAACTACAGGCTCAAGAGACCTCCTTGAAAAAGAGGAGGATCACAACCTTATGGAAGACTTTTTTCCGTACATGGAACATCCGAAAAGGTTTCCTCTCCTCGAGGAGATGAATGCAGGATCATTTTTTCCTATTTTGCAAGGGACATACACTGCATATACATATATAGTATGAAGTCTAGATGAGGAAATTATTTTAGATAATACTATTATTCATTTTTCTTTTAAAAACTTGATTTATCTTTTATTTGATGTAATACATGGTTCTCTCAATAAATTAAGTTTATTAAAACTGAAAACAATTATTAATATAACAAAATCTTTTACTTATCTCGATAGTTGAGTAATTACTTTTTAAAATATTACAAGATCTTTTAAATTCTCTAGTCTTAATAAGATTGATAATTAGATTGATGTTTTTGCATGATCTCTTTAAATGATATCTTTATTTGTATTATCATTTGAGTATATAAAAGCTTCTCTCCTATAATAAAATAAACCATTAATAAACAAAAATTATTAAAAAAATAGATACTGTTTATGTCCAAATCTAACCACTTTGAGAGCACGTGCGAGGTGGACAAGAACAAGCTATTCAAAATGAGTTAGGTGAGAAAAAGATTTACACAAAGAGAACAAACACTCTGACACTCAAGTTAGTAAGAATTCGATTTATAGCTCTCATGAATCAAAATCGCATACCTGCATACAAAAATGACTCTATTTATAGGTGGAAGGCGGTGGGTCGCACGTCTCCGATCTGGTAATTAAGGTCGTTTTAGAAATCAGTTGTATGGTAAAAATACTAGTGCGAGACATTCTCAAGGCTATTAGTCGTAACCCACCTGAACATAATCATTATTGTCGATCTTAATAGCTTGACCACGCATATGATATCTAAGATTCATTGAGCTGCGAAAGTTCATGTGATATGATTTTTCTTCATTCTTCCAAGTGATAGGCCGTATTTTACCTTCCATTAGTTATCGTAAATTAAACCATCATTTAGACTTTATATGTTTTCTCCTCCTCCCGCTTAATAAAATAGTTTATTAATAGAGAAGATCATAAAATAAAAGAAAAAAACAAATACCACTGTATATGTTAAACTTTTCAAGAAGCATAAGAAAAGACAATTCAATTGTGATGTTCAACAGCTTATCTATTTTTTGGTACTCATAAAAAATAAAAACAAAAATCCAGCTTAATCTATCGTACTAAAAGAAAAAAACAAATATATTATTTTGTACCTATAACTCACCATATCTCTCTTGCCTTTTCATTTAACAATATTTTATCAACAATTTTGACTTTTGAATTTCACCAATAACTTTTAATTTCCTATTATAGCGTGGCTTTCAAATATAGCAAAAAAAAAAAAAAAAAAGCAAATATAGCAATCACTTTTTTTTATTATTTGAAAAGATAGAAATGGAGATCTAATCTAAATGTAAAAAAAAAAAAAAAAATTTAAAGCTAATTAAATATTCAAAATGGGCAATTTTTTGAAAATGAAAAAAATCATCGCGTTAATATATTTAAATATCAAGTATATTAGTATATATCAATTTCTGGAAATCATGAAGATAAAATTGAAATAGATAACACGAGCAATTTGATTTGAAAAAATTTACCATACTTGTCCAACAAAAAAAATTGTTGCTATATTTATAAAAATATGGGAAAACGAAGCTTAAAGTTATATATGTTTAAATTTGACTAACTATTTAAATTGTTTGTATTCAATTTTGATCCAAACTTGTCTTTATAAATACCAAATATTATTGCAAACTTTAAGGAACAAACCAAGTCTCTATCTTTCTTCCACATATAGATTTTGAAAAGCATGAAGCATTATTCTATGGCTATCTTTCTCCTACTTTTCATTGTCTCTATCTTTCACTTCCAATTGCAAGTCCTCTCCTCACACACTATTCCCAATCAAGGTAATATCCCCTCTCTCTCTTGCAATTGGTTCTTATTCTTCTTAATTATTATTCTTTAAAAACTCAATTTTTACCTATAAATTTGACAAGTTGCATTAATTTTCATCCATCAGTACTGTAATTTTTACCTTCAGTCTAATTTTTGTTAATTCACCCACTAAACTCACTCATTTCAATGGAATTAAATTTTGCACAAAATTAAATTTGATTAAAGCACATCATCGACAATATACTACATCACCCAAAATTCACAAATTTTAATAAAAAAATGTTGCTTTTCTTTGAAATCCTATAAATTTTGTACTAGACGTGTTTAATAATATTTCATTAGATACACATGAAAATACTTTTTCTTTTTTAATAATTTTTAAGATAGAAACTTATTATAAAGTAAAAATTGCAATGATTTTTAAATTTGAGATAAAATTGCTATGCAATATGATTATAATTGAATGTCTAGGTGAAGATTGATACCTTACTAAGATCATTTGTAAAAATTGTATTTGTTTTTCTTCCCAGATGTTAGCTACATGAAGTTTGTAGAGGACGCCAAAGATTTACCAGAAAAAGAAGAATATGACTACATAATAGTAGGGGGAGGAACTGCAGGCTGCCCATTAGCCACAACATTATCATCAAAATTCTCTGTTCTCCTCCTCGAAAGAGGCAGTGAACCCAACAAATTTCCCTCTGTACTGGTTGAAGAAGGTCTTTTGAATGCTTTTGCTGCAGAAGATGACGACAAAAATCCGTTCCAGCGATTCATCTCTGAGGATGGCGTTGAGAACTTAAGAGGGCGGGTCCTCGGCGGCAGTAGCATGATCAATGCCGGCTTCTACTCGCGGGGCCATCGAGAGTATTTTGAGAAGGCGGGCGTGGAGTGGGACATGGAATTGGTGGAGAAGGCCTATCAATGGGTGGAAGAGACTGTGGTGTCTCGTCCAAGTCTGAGTGCCTTGCAACCTACTTTTAGAAGTGCTTTGTTGGAAAGTGGTGTTCTCCCTGACAATGGCTTTGGTTTGAGGCATCTTGTGGGGACTAGAATTGGAGGTTCCATCTTTGATGGAAAAGGGAACCGACATGGAGCTGTGGAGCTTCTCAATAAAGCCAATCCCACAAATCTTAAAGTTGCCATCCGGGCTACAGTTGAAAGAATAATCTTCTCTGGTAAGTCATAATAAATCTAAATTGTTAGATTTCTTACCTATAAATCTCTCTTAATTTTATTCATGTTAAGATATCCATATATGAATTAAATTTACCAAATCCATTAGATTCCGCTTCTTGGTTGAGTGGTTGTTTGTTCATCCTTGACATGATTATAATTTTTACCTGTTTAAAATTTTGAGTTGAGTGGTAGTTTATTCATCATTTGCTTGCATGAACTGGTAGGTTTATCTGCAAGTGGGGTTTCATATTCCGATTCAGAAGGAAAGTTGCACACAGCATTCATACGCAACAAAGGAGAGATTATTCTAAGCGCTGGAGCCATTGGGAGTCCACAACTTCTCCTCCTAAGTGGGATTGGCCCAAAATCTCAACTTTCATCCTTAAAACTACCTGTCGTCCTCCACCAACCATATGTCGGCGAATTCATGTCCGACAATCCCCGTTTCGGCCCCAGCATTGTACTTCCATTCCCATTTGTCCCTACGTCGGCAAAAGTGGTTGGAACTTTGGAGAACAATATCCATTTGCAAACTGTCGCCAGCCCTTTACCATTCTCAATCCCCCCATCTTTTAGTCTCCTTCCTCCTCAGTCTAATTCCGTCAACCTCAGCTTAGTCATTTTTACAGGAAAATTCTCGGAGGTTCTTTCTGAGGGGTCCCTCCGCTTGAATTCTTCCACTGATGTGAAAAAGAGTCCCATTGTCCGATTCAATTACTATTCTCATCCTGATGATCTTGCGCGATGTGTTGTAGGAGTAAGAAAAATGGGGGATTTGATTAAAACCCCAACCATGGAAAAGATTAAGACGAGAGATTTTGAGGGTAAGAAAGTATTTCAGTTTATAGGGCCTTCGTTGCCGGAAAATTTGTCGGATGATAGTACTGTTGGAGAGTTCTGTCATAAATCGTTGACCACTTATTGGCATTACCACGGCGGTTGTTTGGTCGGAAAAGTTGTCGACGGTGACTACAGAGTCATCGGAATTGGAAATCTTCGTGTGGTGGATGGCTCCACTTTCATCGACTCGCCTGGTACCAATCCTATGGCCACCCTCATGATGCTCGGCCGGTGAGTTATTTTATATAATAATTTTATAAAATTATTTACACACTTGTTTTTCTTTTCTTTTCTTTTTTTCCCAAAAAAAAATTTGTCACTTTTTTTTTGTCGTCTGTGGTATTTTAATAATGTTTTTGACTTTTGAATATTTGTGTTCTATTATTGAATTTTTATATATTTTTTAGAAGTATTTTTTAAAAGAAGAGTTCGGACAAAATGTTTGAAAGATTTTGTTTTTCAAAAGTAATGTCGGGAAGGAAACACTGTTATTTAAAAAAACCCCTTTTTAAAGTTGTTAAATTTAAAAATTTACTACTTATTTTCTTAAATTTAGCTATGTTTTCTAAAAACAAATAAAATATAATTGTTAATTTGCTAGCATAATTTTTTTAAAAAAAGTAATGATAAAAAACAAAATATATATATATATATATATATATATATATATATATTTTGACGGAGATAAAATCGATATTGAATAAGCCAGACAAGTTTTACTGATGTACATGGGCGATTAGAACTATTAGGATTTCTTTTTCTTTTTCTTTTTTTTTAATCATCAACTTTAGAAGTAACTTAATTGTTTAAAAATTGTCAATGGTAAAATTATTTCTTAAAAAACAATTAGTAGAAATTTGTGCCTTAGTTGTGCTTGAGATTAGTAGAAATTTCTATTATTGCCATAAACTAACAAACTTGAAAATTATTTTTCAGGTATGTTGGCCTCAAGGTACTGCAACAAAGATACTAAATTGGAGTGTAAACTGAAAGATCATCTCTCTCAAGTTATTGTTTATCAAGTGCTGTTTTCATTTGGATACAAAAAAGTCGTGTTAAACTCACTTTAATTAAATTTTCTAAATCATCATGGAATGGAAAAAAAAAAAGAAGAAGCATATATAGAAATCCTTTTGTATTATCATAGCATAAATAAAATTTATTGAATTCTAATGAATTTTGAGAGAATGAGGTTGAAATGGCCACCTACTTAGGATTTAATAATATTCTACGAGTTTCTTTGACAAATAAATGTGGTAGGGTTAGATAATTGTCTCATAAAACTAGTCGAGATGCGCGTAAACTGTTTTGATAACCGTGCGGTTATCAAAAAAAGAAATAACTAAATAAATTTATAGCAGTTGTGATTTTAATGTAATTCATATTTGTCTTAGCGTATCACCATAAGAAAATTGAGCTGTTTCGACCACTTTTTATCGAAGGTTATTGAAAATCTTTGAAAAACGTTTCCTAAAAGGAAAAAAGAAAAAAAAAACGTTTAAAAAACAATACATTTATCAATAAATATTTAAAGTATCTGAAAAATATATTATCTTTTATAGAAGGCTTTCAAAAAACGATAAAAAATTATGCACTTCTTATCGAAGGCTATTAAAAAACTTCGAAAAATATACTAATTTATAAATAGCCCTAAGGTTTCAAAGCTATTTACTTGTGTTAATGCATAACAATTTTTTTTTCTTACCGTTGGAGGTCTCTCCTCTCTATGAAGAGAAAAAAGTGAGGAGGGGTGGCTAGTTGCTACTGGCTTGCTCCCTTCCTCTCCCCCTATTTTTGTGGAGGGAGGCTTTTTCTCTCCGTCCTCCGACTGAGTTTTTTTAGAGAGTGTTTATCTCTGCTTTGTTCCAATTCTTCCATGATTTTTTTCAACAAGAACGTAGCATGAATCGAGATATAACAGTGATCTATCTTGTTATTGTGGAGATAATTTTTGGGGAGAATCATTCTTTCCCACTGGTTTCTGTGATAGCAGACGAGGGTTGGGTATTTGATATCTCTCCATTGAATGTTGATAGTGTTATTGCAGTTGAACAAAATTTAATGCGACATTGTTATATGAACTTCAGTAACAAAAAAAAAAAGGAGGAAGGAGACCTCCGACGATGGTTAGCAATGGCGGCAACTGGTCGGTGGAGGTGGCGGGTAACTTACTGGCGGAGGCGACGGTGGCGACTAAGTTGAGAGAGAGAAGATTAGGGTTTGGTTTGAAGATGAGAGGTGGAAAGTCGTGTGAATCAAATTAAGTTTGGCGAAATCGTGTGCATTGCACATGATTTTTTACAACACACGTGGTCCCAACTGTGTGCCGTTGGAGCCACATCAAACATTACTTGATGTTTAGAATGGAGCCAAAATTAAAAGAAAGAATGAAGGGGGCTTAATGGACTTAACTACAAAAGCCCAACATTTAGTTTGCTTCTTATTGAAGTTTAGTTATATAATTTTATGTAAAATTATTATTATCTATGCCGCCCCACCATTTTTAACAACCCCAAGAGAGAGAATTAAGAGTGAGAAATTTACAGAGAGGGTTTGGCGAGAGGTTCTTCGTGAGGCTTCACAGAGAAGAAAAAAACGTGAGCTCTGTAAGTTTTGTTTCCATTGAAGAGTTTTAGAAGTTTGTAAGAGTGATTCGTGAGCATTTTTCTTTGAGAGAAAAGTGAGAGAAATCATTGTAGAGCATTTGTAAACTCTTGAAGATTCTCCTGGCATTTAGTGGAACCTGCAACGGTAGCAGAGAGCTGGACGTAACCCATATTGGGTGAACCAATATAAATCCGGTGTCGATTTCTCTTCCCTATATTTTATTGTTCTTGTTGTTTTATGTTGGTTTATCTACTATTTGAGCATAGTTCCGATTTGATTTATTTATGTTATAATTGGAACCAAAACCTGATCTGGGATTACACTTGCATCCATAAGACGAGAGGTACATAATGGACATGAGTTTGTTAAATCGTTTTGTTAAATCGTGTACACGTACACCATTTAACTACTCTACTTTTGAAATTAGTTTGAAAACTACCCATTTTTGTTTTTTATGTTTTAAATCACATTATTTTAAAAAAAAAATCCCACCACACGAGCCCAACATTTTTCATGCTAGGCCAATGGGTAATTTCTTTACTATATTTCAGTTCAAAATCTTTTCTTGGCCCCGCAAAGATTTTTTCCCAATAGATTATTGAACATACATATAATTTGTCTAATCAAATAAAATGTGATAAATTCATCAGCTTTTTAACGTAATTCAATTTAATTCATCAATTTTATATAATCATTCGAGACTTATGCGATTAACTTTTGCTAAAAGTCAAGTTCTTAGTTATTTCTATATGATCGATATATATTTTTGTCTTCAAAACAGTCTTACCCTTAGTTTATTTATTTGAAAAGATAGCCGTATATCGTCGTTATTTTTATTTTGTTAAAAGCTGATTGGTCTGACCAACTACAAAGAAATAACTTAGAAATGACCATCCAATTACGTCACCATTACATTATTTTCAATCTATTATTACTATAAACATAGGAAGATGAACCAACCACAAAATCTATGCAAAACTTGATTAGACAGAATACTAGTAATAATCGTCTTCAAAGATCATAATTTGGAACATCTACAACTTTAAATAATACTACAAAAAAAAAAAATAAAAGAAGGAAAAGAAAATAAAAAAAACAAGCATATAAATTAAAGAAGAAGCATGAGAGAAACATCTATCCGAAGTCACCCCAATTTAGAGCAATAGTAGATATATGGAGAAAAAAAAAACGATTTAATTGATCAAGATGGAGTAGCAATATGAGATTTCTGTTAAATAGTATATAAAAAAATTATACAAATTTGAAAACTTAAAAAGAAAAAGTCATGCTTGAAATTTAAGTGGTGCCATTAAATAAACCTAAAAGTTTAAAGATCACATTAGGATTTTTTTAGAAAATAAATATTTAGTCATATTTGCGAACATGATTTACAAAGATATAATTTTTCTAAAACATAGTTGTAAATATGGTATGGTAATTTTTTCAAAACAGATAAATCATGGATTTACTTAGATAATCGTAAATAAGTTATGTTTCTATTTTAGGAATAATTTCTAATTAACCTTAACCGATAACCAACATAGATATTGATTAACTATAATCATATAACAACTATTAATTAACCTATATATTAGTCAATTATTATAACTAACTTTTTTGTTTAATACAACATGTGGGGTGCAGTTGGAATTTTAAGTTCTTGGAGACATCTGTCAATTATCACTATTACCACTAAGCTTGTTTTGACAATTATTATAATTTATTTATATATTAATTAGTAATTATCATTAACAGTAATATTTGGTTCGCCTATATAATATTGATTACCAGTATTATCTTGAACTAGCAGCTAATATTTTTGTGTGAATTTTATTTAAGTTATGCTAGGATTTGCCCCTATATAGTTTTAGTTATAATATTATATTATAGATAAAGGAAGGTTGTGAAAAATAGCTAGGTGCTTATCTTCAACACCTTTTTTTTACTTACCGTTATTAAGTTTTTTAGAAGTAGAAAAGAAAAGGGTAGAAAAAGAAATATTTTCAAACTTTCAAGAAATTAAAAGGCTATCAAATCCTTAAAGGTGGTAAATAACAAGATCGGTGCTTGTTTTTATCTCAATTTTAGTTTTTTTTTTCCTTTTTTTTTCATATTTCTCACATATCTCAATGAACTTATCCATTTATAAAAGAGAAAAAAAAAAAAAAGATGTGTATGGGCTTTTCGACTTGCCTTCAGAGGTTCAATAATAGTCTCTAAACCCCTCCCATAGATTTATTATTATTGTTATTTATTTATTATTATATTTTTTTTCAATTGTCTTTCCTAGTGTTTTTTTGGCAAAATATATTTTTTGTCCCTGAGGTTTGAGGTAGGTGTCTATTTGGTCCCTCAAGTTTCAAAATGAACAATTTTGGTCCGTGAGATTTGAGATAGATGTCTACTTAGTCCCTGAAATTTCAAGATGAACATGTTTGGTCCTTAAGGTTTAAATTAGGTGTCAACTTGGTCCTTCAAGTTTTCAAATGAACACTTTTGGTCCATAAATTTGAGAATAATTCTAAATGATCCCTGATTTTTTTTACTATTACTCAACCAATCTATAGTATATATAAAAGGGGCTATAGGGAGAAACTTTTTATCCCTATTTTACCCTTTTAATTTCAACATTCCCATAGATATTTTAAAGACAATTTTGTACTTCAAATATAAATTTTTCTCTCTCACTCCCTCTTCCTCCCCCTTCCACGCCACTTTTTTTTTTCATTTCTTTTAAAATATTTAATCTCCATGATTACAAATCTTACCTTTCTCAAATTAATTTTCTTTTTCTAATAAACTGGGAGAAACTTTTTATCCCTATTTTACCCTTTTAATTTCAACGTTCCCATAGATATTTTGAGGACAATTTTGTACTTCAAATATAAATTTTTCTCTCTCACTCCCTCTTCCTCCCCCTTCCACGCCACTTTCCTTTTTTTTCATTTCTTTTAAAATATTTAATCTCCATAATTACAAATCTTACATTTCTCAAATTAATTTTCTTTTTCTAATAAACTCTATCTCTTAAAATTTAGAATATAAAGTGTTAGAATATGGAGGGTTTTGTCTCTTTATTTCTATGTTAAAAAGTTATAACTTATTTTGAATTATAATTAATAAAGAATTTCAAAAATTTCGTAACTTTTTATTTTCTACAACTATATAAAGAGTTTTTTCTTACTCTTTCTCCCAATTTTTTCTTCATCAAAACTTGAGTTTCTTTTCTCTTTCGGTATGTAAATTTTCTTCTTTATTCAATGTCTTGTGTTTTTTTTTATATTTAGTTAGATTGTTTAATTGAATATTCAACTTTTTTAGTTATTTTTTTTCCAAACGACTCAATCAACTGGAAAAAGGAAAGTGAAAATGAGTGATAAGATCGAATCACATTGGACGGATGCACTTTGGGATGGTACTTGATAACCGCGAGAACTCTCTCAATGACCTCCTCCTTGGAAAGGCGATCATCGTGTGATGAAAATAGCTGGAGCAATCCATCGGAACATGGCTACGGTTGGCATTCCCCGCGAGCTATGACAAAGAATTGGACCAGAACTCGAACATGGCAAAGAACGGCTGCCCTCAACGCATCTCTATCTCTCACTATTTTTTTTTTGTCATTTTATTTTTCAATGACTCAAATAAGAAATTGAAACAAAGTTGTATTTACTTTTATGTATTCTTATGTTCAAGGAAAAAAAAGATGAAAAATCCATGAATATGTGTTTTTTTTAGAAAAAAATTTAAGTAATTGAAGAATAATACTTTTAGTCACACTAACCGCATCAGTGTGTGATGAGAATTATTGAGACGTTGTTTTATGAGATAAACATTGAAAATACGAAAAAACTTGGTGAGGTAAACATTTAGAGATAAAAAAAAACCAAATTATATTATAAATTTTAACTATTTAATTAAATTTTATATTTTTAAACATTGAAATAAAAACTATGAAATTTCACGTGCACCGCAGGTGTTTCTTACTAGTATTACAATACGTGGCAAATTACAATTAAATTATTTATTGTAGTTGCTGACGTGGCAAATTATATTAATTAAATAATATAAGTAGGTGATGGTACTTTCTCTCTCATTTCCTCATCTCTTCCTCTCTCTTTCTCGTACCATTTTCCGGCGACCACCACGTCTTTGTTGCCATTGTCCGTCATTCATATCGAACATATATTATTTAATTAATATAATTTGCTACATCACCAACTACAATAAACAATTTAATTGCAATTTGCCACGTCATTTTAATATTAGTTAATAACAGTAAATAAAAATTAGTGATTATTTAAAACTATTTCTCAAACTTCAAGGACCAAAAGTGTTCAATTTACAACTTTAGGGACTAAGTTGACACCTAATTTAAACTTCAATGACCAAAAATGTACCTTCTGAAACTTGAGGGACTAAGTAGACACCTACCTCAAACCACACGGACCAAAAATGTTCATTTTGAAACTTCAGAGACCAAGTAGACACCTACCTCAAACCTAGGCACTAAAAATGTATTTTGTCATTTTTTTTTTTCATACAACTTGCCCTCATTTTTTTTCTAATTAAATGAAGATGAGTAATTAATTTTCCTCCTTGTTCTCTGCTATAATTGGGATCACTCACCAGCAAGGGTCAAATATGGGAGCAGGAGAACATACTACCTTTAAAAAAAAAAGAATACTTTTTCCCTTTATTTGAAGATAATAGGCAGAAAGACGACTGTTTGTGTAAATGAGGTAAAATAAATATATATTTATAAAAATATCATTATTTTCATTCTTCTGTAAAAATGTCACAAATGTAATATTTGGTTGGTATCATGTAATTGTATAAATTGTAATTTATGATATTTTTGTAAAATTTTAAACCTAATAGCAGCTATTTTTGTAACCTTCTTATGAAAAAAAAGGTTCTTCGGATATTGAGCTGACGTGTAATGACAGTGAGGATTTCAGTATAGTCTTCTTTTTATAGCATTATGAACAGGTTGGCATTGATAACGTTGCAAAAGATAATATATATTAGGGTTACATATTTTAGATATATAGTGAAAAATAAATTCAATATATCTTTGAAAAAAGTAATACATTGATTATCAGTTTTGTTCATATATATATAATTACATGTCATGATCATTTTTTATTCCTTTTCGCAAGGGATATACACTATATAATATGGTCCAGATGAGGGAATTATTTTAGATAATACTATTCTTCATTTTTCTTTTAAATACTTGATTTGTCTTTTATTTGATGTAATACGTGGTTCTTTCAATCAATTAAGTTTATTGATACTGAAAACAATTATTAATATAACAAAATCTTTTGCTTAGGTCGATAATTGAGTAATTATTTTTAAAAATATTACAAGATATTTTAAATTATCTCTTAATAAGATTGATAATTAAGGGGGAGTTCATTAAGATGAAATAAGTTCAAACTTCATGATGACCACCTACATTAAAAATTAGTAATTCTGATATATTTCTCGATATAAATATTGTAGGGTCAGACAGTTTAATAAAATGGTTATTAAACGAGTCCAAAATTATGTACATTTAAAAATTGTTAGCACTTTGATTGAATAAAAAAATATATGTTTAAATTTGACCAACTATTTAAATTGGTTGTATTCAATTTTGATTCAAATTTGTGTTTATAAATACCAAATATTATTGCAAACTTTGAGGAGTCTCTATCTCTCCACATATAGGTTTTGAAAAGCATGAAGCATAATTCTATGGCTATCTTTCTCCTACTTTTCATTGTCTCTATCTTTCACTTCCATTTGGAAGTCCTCTCCTCACAAACTATTCCCAATCAAGGTAATTATCTCAAACTCTTCCAATTTTTTTTTTTATTGTTCTCGATTATTATTCTGTAAGAATTCAATTTTTACCTATAAACTTGGCAAGTTGTATTAATTTTCACCATAAACATACAATTTCTATTTAGTATTGTAATTTTTACCTTGAGTCTAATTTCTACTAATTCAATCACCATACTCACTCATTGCAAAGAAATTAATTTGAATAAAGTACAAAATCGACAATATACTACGTCTTCCAAAATTCACAAATTTTGATACAAAAGAGTGTTGTTTATCATTCGACGCATATAAAAAATTAACTTTTTGAAATTGCAATGATTTTTAAATTTAAGATAACATTGCAACGCGATTTGATTATAATTGAATGTCTAGGTACAGATTGATACCTTACTAAGATCATAGTAAAAATTGAATTTTTTTTCTCTCTCCCAGATGTTAGCTATATGAAGTTTGTACAAGACGCCAAAGATTTACCAGAAAAAGAAGAATATGACTACATAATAGTAGGGGGAGGAACGGCAGGCTGCCCATTAGCTGCAACATTATCATCAAAATTCTCTGTCCTCCTCCTCGAAAGAGGCAGTGAGGCAACAAATTCCCCTTTTTACTAATTGAACAAGGTCTTTTGAATGCTTTTGTTGAAGAAGATGATGGCAAAAATCCATTCCAACAGTTCATCTCCGAGGATGGTGTTGAGAACTTAAGAGGGCGGATCCTCGGCGGCGGTAGCATGATCAATGGCGGCTTCTACTCGAGGGGCCATCGAGAGTTCTTTGAGAAGGCGGGTGTGGAGTGGGACATGGAATTGGTGGACAACGCCTATCAATGGGTAGAAGAAACTGTGGTGTCTCGGTCGAGTTTAAATGCTTGGCAATCTGCTTTTAGAAGTGCTTTGTTAGAAAGTGGTGTTCTCCGTGATAATGGCTTTAGTTTGAAACATCTTGTGGGGACTAGAATTGGAGGTTCTATCTTTGATGGAAAAGGGAACTGGAGCTGTGGAGTTTCTCAATAAGGCTAATCCTGCAAATCTTAAAGTTGTCATCCCGGCTACAGTTGAAAGAATCATTTTCTCTGGTAAGTCGTAATAAATATTCTAAATTGTTGATTTTTGTTAAAGAATAAATAAAAGACCTCCCACTCCCACTCTAATACTGTATCAATATTATATTCCTGAATTTTATCTCAAAATCAATTGGCAATGACAAGTGTAATTTATGTCTATTATGATGTCTCTTTTGAGTTCACTAGTCTTAGCTGGATTTCATTTTTTAACTATATACTCGTTTGAGCTTTTAAACTCTAATACACGTTTAGATCGAGTGATAGTTTATTCAGACTTAACAATTTCTTACTCGTAAATCTCTCTTAAATTCCATTCCATTGAAATGCCAAATAATTTTAACAACAATTCACTTGCATTTGTGCATGAACTCGTAGGTTTATCTGCAACTGGAGTTTCATATTCCGATTCAGAAGGAAAGTTGCACACAGCATTCATACGCAACAAAGGAGAGATTATTCTAAGCTGGAACCATTGGGAGTCCACAGCTTCTCCTCCTAAGTGGGATTGGCCCAAAATCTCAACTTTCATCCTTAAAACTACCTGTCGTCCTGCACCAACCATACGTCGGCGAATTCACGTCCGACAATCCCCGTTTCGGCGCCAGCATCGTGCTTCCATTCCCACTGGTCCCTTCATCGGGAAAAGTGGTCGGAACTTTGAAGAACAATATCCATTTGCAATCCTTCGCTAGCCCTTTACCATTTTCAATTCCCCCATCTTTTAGTCTCCTCCCTCCTCACTCTAATTCCGTCAACCTCAGCTTAGCCATTTTTACAGGAAAATTCTCGAAGGTTCTTTCTGAGGGGTCCCTCCGCCTGAATTCTTCCACTGATGTGAAAAAGAGTCCCATTGTCCGATTCAATTACTATTCTCATCCTGATGATCTTGCGCGGTGTGTTAGAGGAGTAAGAAAAATGGGGGATTTGATTAAAACCCCAACCATGGAAAAGATTAAGACGAGAAATTTTGAGGGTAAGAATGGATTTCAGTTTTTGGGGCCTCCTCTGCCCGAAAATTTGTCTGATGATAGTTTTGTTGGAGAGTTCTGTCGTAAAACGGTGACGAGTTATTGGCATTATCACGGCGGTTGTTTGGTCGGAAAAGTGGTCGACGGCGATTACAGAGTCATCGGAATCAGAAATCTTCGTGTGGTGGATGGCTCCACTTTCATCGACTCGCCTGGAACCAATCCTATGGCCACCCTCATGATGCTCGGCCGGTAAGTTATTTTATAAAATTATTTACACACTTGTTTGTTTTATTTTTCTCAAAGAAAAAAAAAGTGTCACTTTCTTCTCTCTCTCGTTTTTGTCTTTGGTATTTTAATAATGTTTTTTACATTTAAATGTTTGTCTTCTATTATTGAATCTTTATATATATTTTAGAAGTATTTTTCCTTTTTTAAAAGAAAAGTTAGAGGACAAAATGTTTGAAAGATTTGCTTTCAAAAGTAATGTTGGGATGGAAACACTATTATTTTAAAACCATCATTTAAGTTGTTAAATTTTAAAAATTTACTACTAATTTTCTTAAATTTAGCTATATGTGTCATAGAAGTTAAAAAAATAAAATTTTATTGTTAATTTGCTGGCATAATTTTATTTAAAAGAAAAAAGTAATGGTAAAAACATTACTAAACAAGCCATAAAAGTTTATTAATATACACGGGACAGTTAATTAGAACTATTAATATTTTTTTATCATCTTTAGAAGGAAATTAATTATTTTAAAAGTTGACAATGGTATAATTATTTCTTAAAAAACAATTAGTAGAAACTTCTGCCTTAGTTGTGTGCTTGAGAGTATAGTAGAAATTTCTCTTATGGCCATAAACTAACAATTTGAAAATTATTTTTCAGGTATGTTGGTCGTAAGGTACTGCAACAAAGATATTAGAGTTTAAATTAAAAGACGACCATCTCATAATGTTCTTGTTTTTCGAGTGTTGTATGATGTTTGTATCTTATTTTCTAATTTTTTTAAGGAATAAATGTATTTGGTAATTCTAAATTAACTTTTTTAAGGAATAAATGAAGGAACAAAAAGTTTTAGAATAAGCCACATTAACTTGTCACATCTGTCTAATTGAATTTTCATATTACTCAGATAAAGTTTATAAACGATGCTTATTTGGGTTAATCGAAGAAAAATTAATTAACATATGCATATCTTTCCGCAATAAAAGAAACACCATGTTATGATGCTACAAATCTTTGTCCCAAATGTTTATCTATTGCTACATCAATAAATATAGAGAAATTTTATTTTGGAGGATAGTTATGTATAAAAATTGAAGAGATTTATATATATAGAGTGGAGGAAAATAAGACAGTTTTTTTTTTATCACTCATATATATCTTAATCAGTTGAGTTAGCGGCTCTTTCTATCCTAGTGTACTTTTCCATTAGGATTTTCGTTATTAAAATAATATTTAAAGTTTTGTTAAGGAGAAAGGAGCTACACATATTTCTACAATGGTGTGATATTGTTCGCTCTAAACATAACCCTCACGGCTTTGTTTTTGGTTTCATCCAAAATGTCTTATACTAATGGAAATAATTATCCTCTATTATATACCCATGATCATCCCCTTCCCTAGCTAATGTGAGACTTTGTTTGCAATTACCTTACAAACCCAACAATCCTCCCATCGAACAAAGTATCATCGAACCTCCTCTCAAGTAGTCATTCATCTGTCTACTCTCAGACCTAAACGAGAGTTTGCTCTTATCCAAGGCTTCAGGTACACCTTGATAGAGCACACCCACAAATTACACGATGACCACACCTTCCGAAGCTCACCACTTCTTTGTTCGACATTAGAGGATTCACCGACACAGCTAGGTTTAGACCATAGCTTTGATATCACTTATTAAGGACAACAGTACCCCAAATACCCCACGTATTTCTACAATGATATGATATTGTTCGCTTTGGGACATAGCTCTCATGGCTTTGCTTTTGGTTTAACCCAAAAAGACCTCATACCAATGGAGATAATTGTCCTCTAATTGTTCTCTATTATATACCCATGATCATTTCCTTCCCTAGCCAATATGTGAGACTTTGTTTACAATCACCTAACAAACTCAACATATCTTATATTTTAATTTTGGGCGGGCAAATTTAAAATGTCAAAAGTAGTTGATCCGAGTATAGTTCAAATGAATAAGTCACATATTACCATTTGAATATTTAATCTCCGATCATCATAATTGTTGAACTTGAAAAAATATCAAGGCTTTTAAATCAGCTAACCAAAAGTTTTAGTGTTAAATTTAGTTCTGTTTGATAATAACTTAAATCCAATTGTTGTGCTTAATCTTACATTAAGTTGCTCTCTTGGAGTTTATTCTAGAAGGCCCTTTGGAAAAATTCTATTTTATGTCATTTTCTTGATTGAAAATTTCACAGAAAATATTAAGTGTTTTAAGTTTCTTTCTTTCTTTTTCTTTTTTCTTTTTTCTTTTTTCTTTTTTGACCTTTTTTTCTTTTTAATTTGAGATTTTTTTTATAAAGTCTGTTTAATTTGAGTTAATAATTAATAATTAGCAATAAAATAGATATCACGACCTTATTCAAACTTCAAAAAATGGAAGTTTATGTCTATCCGTTTTATTTACAATAATAACATAAACTAAGTATAATTTAGATTACAAACGACTTAAGTCAATTATCACAAAAACATTTGAATATATATTTTGGAAGGTTGGACTAAGGGCTGCTTGGTAGGATAATTATAAATTTCTTACAAGTATCTTTTTGCTTTGTTTTCTCTTTTGTTTTATTAACCTATCAGTGTGTTGTCTGTTTCTTTCAAGCATTTTTTAAAAACTATATTTCCATTAGCGTAGGGACAAAAAAAGAACAAAAAAACAAAACAACTTTGACAAACACCACCAGCCCAACATTTTTGATGCTACGCCAATGGGTAATTTCTTTAACTAGATTTCAGTTCCAAATCTTTTTCTTGGCCCCGCAAAGATTTTTTTCCAATAAATTATTGAACATAAATATAATTTATCTAATCAAACAAAATATGACAAATTCATCAGCTGTTGAATGTTATTCAAATTAATTCATCAATTTTATATAATCATTTGAGACTTATGTGATTAACTTTTTGCTAAAAGACAAGGTTTTTTTAGTATAATATTGGGAGATTGAACCCACAACCTCTGATTTGGAAATATATACCAATTATCGTTGAATTATGCTCGTTTTGATACTAAAAATTAAGTTGCTGGTTATTTCTATATGGTTATGATCACCCAATATTACTAAGAGATGATCACCCAATTACGTCACCATTACATTATATTTCAATTTATTTTTACTATAACCATAGGGAAATGAACCAACCACAAAATCTAAGCAAAACTTGATTAGAGAACCTCCACAACTTTAATTAATAGTAATCAAAAAATAAAACAAAGAAAAGAAAATCAAAACACAAGCATATATGAGATTTCTGTTAAATAGAATATAAAATATTATACAAAATTGAGAACTTCAAAAAATAAAAAATAAAAAAATAAAAAAAATCTCAAAACTTTAAAAATCAAAATTAAGTAATGTGGCCAAAACGAGTCCAGCTTAGTGGTAATTGGTATATATCGGTTGCAAATATGATTTTTTAAAGAACAACGGCTAAATAAAAGCACCTCAGTTTAGAGATTGTAGGAATGTCGGTTTAGAGGACAATAATGAAGTCGTCGTTGTTTATATCGAATATAAATTTTCTATTAAAACAAACGTGGCTATTTGAAGATGCCAAGATATCATACTTCTATATTATTAACATTTATGAGACTCGATCTCAAAATTAATTGACAACCAGATGAGTAGTTCATTTATATTATAAACATTTGTTAAATCCTTTATCTTTTCACGGTGCGATCCTTAACGTATATTTCCAATAAAACAAACCATCGGTTCAAATGATATTCGAATCAACATTCTCTTGTCTTAATAGTTAGGTTGGAGGTAGAAAAACACGTTACGGTAGCCATTTTTGACATGTGCTTCCGTGCCCTAATAAATCTCTTCCATTTTTGTCGGGTGGTTTGGCTGTACGTTGAATTAAAAAGGTATTGTTCATTTGACTTTTCAGACAATTATACTTAAAAGTTGGCAACTTTTTTCCTTTTTCTTTTCTCTTTTTTTTTTTGTTTTTTTTTGTTTTCGTTTTTTATTTGCAAAAGAGAGATTTCTCTACGGAAGAGTTACCTGAAAAACATACCAAAAAATAAGAGGTTATCAGAGGCACTCCAATTTAGAGTAATAATAGAGACATCATAGTTATAAAAAGGGATGATTTAGTTGACCAAGACCAAAATTTGGACTTTGAATTTGATTTATTATATATATGTAATATTATATATATATATATATATATATATATTTCGGGTCGGGTCGGGTTTGACTCGAGATTTTCAAGGGTCAACCCGAGACCCGATCCAACCCGGTCGGGTTGGGATTTTTCCAATCCAACCCAACCCAATCCTTAGTCGGGTTCGTCAAGCTGTTGGGTTCCCTCAACACCCCTGCTTCCTACCAAATTTTGGGCCCTTGTGGCTTCTACAAATCATATGATTAATTTTCTTACGTATACAATTACAATTTATCATTCTTTTTTTAGGAAGGGACACGCCATTCATGAACATAGAGTAATTAATTTTTTGTTAAAATGCATTTTTGTATATCTTTTTTCCTAATTAAATGAACATAGAGTAATTAATTTTATTCATCGTTCTCGAATCGGGATCACTCTCGAGAAATCTTAAGAATGATAATTGTTTAATCTCGAAATGGTCAAGTTGGGAATCCTTCGAGATCGGCACCCACGAGACAATCTACCTTAATCATCTGAAAAGCCTGCAAAACAAGGTCAACACTCCGACGAGCAAGTCAGTCACAGTCCATCTAACATTCAGAATGCAAATGGATTCACGTACGTTGTATAAGGGGCATGCATCCTTATTTATTGGGATAATCTCCGATAGGGCTTCTTACAATGGGATAACAGAAACCCGATCGCCCGTGAAACACGGCGTGTTATCGAAGAATGGTGTAGCCAACATCCCTGCGAACATCTTCTTATAAGTCGGCTCGGACCTCCAACGGATTCGTCGAATAAAGTATCCAAAGAGATCGGCTTGGCAAATATGCACCGACCGTAAAGGACTTGTAATATTAATAATCAACATTCATCTGGAGCTTAAAATTTGGTGGAGGGACAAATAGAACCTATTTGTAGATCAAAGAATCATACCCAACGAAATAAATATATATATATATATATTATTTTCTTTTTCTTTCTTTTTTTTTACAAAAAGGTCACAAAAATAATTTTTAATTGGTATCATATAATTGTATAAATTTACCATTTATGTTATTTTTGTAAACTTTTAAACCTAATACTGTATATATAAATATATATATTCTTTGTGCTACTTTTGTAGTCCTCTTATAAAAACATGTTTTGAGCTTATGTTTGTAATGACAACGAAGATTTGAATATAATTATTTTTATTGTCATATTATACTTTAATTTTTTAAATAAAAGATTAACACTGCCAGAGATCATTATATATATATATTAGGCTTATATATTTGAGATATATATAGTCAAAAACAAATTCAATATATCTTTGAAAAAAATACATTTATTATCATTATTGTTCATAATTACATGTCAGGATCATTCTTCCTTATTTCGCAAGGGATATACACTACGAATATAATACGAAGTCTAGATAAGGAAATTATTTTAGATAATACTATTCGTCATTTTTCTATTAAATACTTGATTTATCTCTTATTTGACATAATACAGGGTTCTTTCAATAAATTAAGTTTATTAATGCTAAAAACAATTATTAATATTACAAAATCTTTTGCGTATCTCCATAATTGAGTAATTACTTTTAACAATATTAAAAGATCTTTTAAATTCTCTCTTAATAAGATTGATAATTAGATTCTCATTTTGAGTGCTCTCTTTAATTATATTATTATTGATTAAATAAAAGCTTCTCTCTAATAATAAAATTGGACTATTAATAAACAAAAATTATTCGCCCAAATCTGATCCCCTCGAAAGCACGTATGTCCCATATCTTCAATATGTTAAGGTCGTTTCAGATATCAGTTACACAATTACAAACATTTGTTCAAGACTCCTCAGCTTTGACCTTCACGAGGTCATTAGTAACCATTTGAGATATTAATAATCATTTCAGTCGAACTTAATAGTTTGATCACGGTCCATATCTGAGGTTTATTCGATCATGTGATGTGATTTTTTTCTCCTTCTTCTACATGGTAGACTGTATTTTACCTTCCAAAAAATATTAATATAACATTAGCCGTCTCCAAGGGATAGCTTGGGCCCTCAAGAAATATCCTTTGAGGTCTTGGGTTCAAGTTACATGACACTGCAACTTCCACCAAATAATAACTTCTTGTGCATGTACGAGTATGAGGACAATGCGCAAACACCTCAGGTATAGGAGCATAAACGCCAAAGCACCGTCGACTCTTGGGTGATAAAAAAAATTAATATAATATCAGCAAATCATTTAGACTTTAATTTTTTATGTATTTCTTTGACAACAACATCTATAATAGGATCAGAAGGTTGTCTTATAGATTAATTGAGGTACATTCAAGCTAGCCCGAATACCTACGGAGATTAGAAAAAAAATAAGCATTTATTAATACAACTGAAGTATAAGAAAAAACAATTCAATTGTTGTGTTCGACAGCCTATCTATTGTTTTTTACTCAAAATAAATAAATAAATAACAACAATCCAGTTTATCTGTTTGTACTGCTAAAGAAAACTTATATATTATTTTGCACCTACCTCACGATATCCCTCTTGCCATTTCACTTAACAATATTTTATCAACCATTTTGACTTCTCAATTTCACCCTAACTTTTAATTAAGCGTGATTTTCAAATGTAGCGAAAGAAGAGTCAGTTTCAAATATAGAAACCACTCTCTTGATTTGAAATATTATAAAAAAAAATGGACATCTAGTCAAAATTAGAAAAAAAAAGGTTTAAAAAAGTCAATGGGGGATTTTTTAAATAAAAAATATCTTTCGATTTCTAGAAATAATAAAGATAAAATAAAAAAACGAAAAACGAAATTTAATTTAAAATTCTTTTACCATATTTGTCGTATCAAAAAACTGTTGCTATATTTATAAATATAATAAATATTTTACTACCCATTAAAAATACATAACCCATAACTTCTAATTTCCCATGATATATTAAAAAAAAAACTTTTTATTTCGCTTTATAAATGCTGCCAAAGGTAAATGTTTGTATCAACAACCAAACAACCAAACGCCGACAACTTCTCATTTTTCATTATGTAATTAATTAAGTCATTAGTAATAATTTAAAGAGGAATAGTTGAGTCCGGTAGTTGAGTCCTATTAGTTCCAAAGAAGATTTGAAAGTGATATTTTCATATGAGATATATGTTTAATATTTTAATCCTATTTTAAAAAAAGAAAGCTTAAAAACTAAATGTATATTATTTAAAAATTGTTAGCACACGAGAAAAGACTGATTGAATAAGAAAATCTATGTTCAAATTTGACCAACTAACTGTTTGTATTCAATTTTGATTCAAAATTGTGTTTATAAATACCAAATATTATTGCAAACTTTAAGGAACAAACCAAGTCTCTATCTTTCTTCCACATATAGATTTTGAAAAAGCATGAAGCATTATTCTATGGCTATCTTTCTCCTACTTTTCATTGTCTCTATCTTTCACTTCCAATTGCAAGTCCTCTCCTCACACACTATTCCCAATCAAGGTAATATCCCCTCTCTCTCTTGCAATTGGTTCTTATTCTTCTTAATTATTATTCTTTAAAAACTCAATTTTTACCTATAAATTTGACAAGTTGCATTAATTTTCATCCATCAGTACTGTAATTTTTACCTTCAGTCTAATTTTTGTTAATTCACCCACTAAACTCACTCATTTCAATGGAATTAAATTTTGCACAAAATTAAATTTGATTAAAGCACATCATCGACAATATACTACATCACCCAAAATTCACAAATTTTAATAAAAAAATGTTGCTTTTCTTTGAAATCCTATAAATTTTGTACTAGACGTGTTTAATAATATTTCATTAGATACACATGAAAATACTTTTTCTTTTTTAATAATTTTTAAGATAGAAACTTATTATAAAGTAAAAATTGCAATGATTTTTAAATTTGAGATAAAATTGCTATGCAATATGATTATAATTGAATGTCTAGGTGAAGATTGATACCTTACTAAGATCATTTGTAAAAATTGTATTTGTTTTTCTTCCCAGATGTTAGCTACATGAAGTTTGTAGAGGACGCCAAAGATTTACCAGAAAAAGAAGAATATGACTACATAATAGTAGGGGGAGGAACTGCAGGCTGCCCATTAGCCACAACATTATCATCAAAATTCTCTGTTCTCCTCCTCGAAAGAGGCAGTGAACCCAACAAATTTCCCTCTGTACTGGTTGAAGAAGGTCTTTTGAATGCTTTTGCTGCAGAAGATGACGACAAAAATCCGTTCCAGCGATTCATCTCTGAGGATGGCGTTGAGAACTTAAGAGGGCGGGTCCTCGGCGGCAGTAGCATGATCAATGCCGGCTTCTACTCGCGGGGCCATCGAGAGTATTTTGAGAAGGCGGGCGTGGAGTGGGACATGGAATTGGTGGAGAAGGCCTATCAATGGGTGGAAGAGACTGTGGTGTCTCGTCCAAGTCTGAGTGCCTTGCAACCTACTTTTAGAAGTGCTTTGTTGGAAAGTGGTGTTCTCCCTGACAATGGCTTTGGTTTGAGGCATCTTGTGGGGACTAGAATTGGAGGTTCCATCTTTGATGGAAAAGGGAACCGACATGGAGCTGTGGAGCTTCTCAATAAAGCCAATCCCACAAATCTTAAAGTTGCCATCCGGGCTACAGTTGAAAGAATAATCTTCTCTGGTAAGTCATAATAAATCTAAATTGTTAGATTTCTTACCTATAAATCTCTCTTAATTTTATTCATGTTAAGATATCCATATATGAATTAAATTTACCAAATCCATTAGATTCCGCTTCTTGGTTGAGTGGTTGTTTGTTCATCCTTGACATGATTATAATTTTTACCTGTTTAAAATTTTGAGTTGAGTGGTAGTTTATTCATCATTTGCTTGCATGAACTGGTAGGTTTATCTGCAAGTGGGGTTTCATATTCCGATTCAGAAGGAAAGTTGCACACAGCATTCATACGCAACAAAGGAGAGATTATTCTAAGCGCTGGAGCCATTGGGAGTCCACAACTTCTCCTCCTAAGTGGGATTGGCCCAAAATCTCAACTTTCATCCTTAAAACTACCTGTCGTCCTCCACCAACCATATGTCGGCGAATTCATGTCCGACAATCCCCGTTTCGGCCCTAGCATTGTACTTCCATTCCCATTTGTCCCTACGTCGGCAAAAGTGGTTGGAACTTTGGAGAACAATATCCATTTGCAAACTGTCGCCAGCCCTTTACCATTCTCAATCCCCCCATCTTTTAGTCTCCTTCCTCCTCAGTCTAATTCCGTCAACCTCAGCTTAGTCATTTTTACAGGAAAATTCTCGGAGGTTCTTTCTGAGGGGTCCCTCCGCTTGAATTCTTCCACTGATGTGAAAAAGAGTCCCATTGTCCGATTCAATTACTATTCTCATCCTGATGATCTTGCGCGATGTGTTGTAGGAGTAAGAAAAATGGGGGATTTGATTAAAACCCCAACCATGGAAAAGATTAAGACGAGAGATTTTGAGGGTAAGAAAGTATTTCAGTTTATAGGGCCTTCGTTGCCGGAAAATTTGTCGGATGATAGTACTGTTGGAGAGTTCTGTCATAAATCGTTGACCACTTATTGGCATTACCACGGCGGTTGTTTGGTCGGAAAAGTTGTCGACGGTGACTACAGAGTCATCGGAATTGGAAATCTTCGTGTGGTGGATGGCTCCACTTTCATCGACTCGCCTGGAACCAATCCTATGGCCACCCTCATGATGCTCGGCCGGTGAGTTATTTTGTATAATAATTTTATTAAAATTATTTTCAGACTAATTTTTTTTTCTAAAAGATAAATTTGTACCTTATATCTCTCTCTTTGTCTTTGGTATTTTGATAATGTTTTTGACATTTAAATATTTGTGTTCTGTTATATTGAATTTTTATATAATTTTTAGAAGTGTCTTTTAAATATTTCAAAAAAAAAAAAAAAGAAGTGTCTTTTAAAAAGACGAGTTAGCGGACAAAATGTTTGAAGGATTTGTTTTTCAAAGTAATGTCGGGATGGAAACACTATAATTTAAAAAACAATTTCTAAAGTTGTTAAATTTTAAAGATGTACTGCTTATTTTATTAAATTTAGCTATGTTTCTTAAAAGAAGTAATAAAATATATATATATATTTTAAGTAATGACGAAAACAATATGTATTTTTTTTTTGACGGAGATAAAAACGATATTGATGGGAGGTTAGAACTATTAAGATCTTGAATTGTATTCTTTATCATCTTTAGAAGTAAATTAATTATTTAAAGATTGACAATGGTATAATTATTTCTTAAAGAAGAATTAGTGGAAATTTGTGCCTTAGTTGTGCTTCATATTAGTAGAAATATCTCTTTTATTTAATTTTTTTTGAAAAGGAAATAGTTCTTTTATTGCCATAGACTAACAAATTGAAAATGATTTTTCAGGTATGTTGGCCTTAAGGTACTGCAACAAAGATATTAAAGTTAGAGTGTAAACTAAAAGACCACCATCTCCCAAGTCACAATGTTCTTGGTTTTCGAGTGTTGTATGATGTTTGTATCTTATTTTCAATTTTTTTTTTAAAGAATAGATTTATTTTGTAATTGTTTTATGTTTTCATTTCGTTCAAAAAATTAATGTTAAACCCATCTTAAAATTTTCTTGAACGAACCTACCTATCATTTCTTGAGAAAAACAAATAGCGTATCATAGAAATCTTCTTGTATGTACTCAGATAAAATTTATAAACGATGCTTATTTATGTTAATCGAATAAAAATTAATTAAAATATGTGTATCATTCAACGCAATAAGAGAAAAACAATATTATGATGCTGGAAATCTTTATCTCAATGCTTAACTTTCAATATTATGATGCTGGAAATCTTTGTCTCAATGCTTATCTTTCGAAGAAGAGTTAATGTATAAAAATTGAAGAGAATCATTAAACACAGCAGAGGAAAATAATACTAGATTAAGATGATATATACCTTAATCAGTTGAATTATGCACAAATTAATTGTTCTTTGGTATCTAGCTACTTGGGTGGTTTTTATTCGACTTAAATGCTTTGTCTTGAGTTTTTACAGTTCTTTTATGTTTTAAAAAAATTAACCGTTCTTTTATCTCTTAACCATTTTTAAATAAAGATTTTTCACTATTACACTAAAATATAAATTTTTTTTGAATTAATAATAATTTTTGTGAAGAAGGGGGAGGACTGGGAGATAAGGATGTGAGGAAGGAGGGAGGACATTTTGTCTTATATTTTAATTTTTGGCATTTCAACAAATAAATAAAGGGAAGATAGTCAATTCAAATATAATTTAATTAGACAAGTCAAATCTAATGATCTATTATCTTCTGAAAATAAATAAATAAATAAATAATATATTTATAATCTATATAAAAATAAATAAATAAATAAATAATATATTTATAATCTATATTATAGTATATATAAAAGCTGGATGAGGAGAAACTTCTATATACCATTTTGCCCTCTCATTATAACTCTCTTCACTTTTCTTTTCATGGCAATTGTGTCATTTAAATAAAAAAATTTTCTCTCTCAATTTATCTCTTCTCTCCATCACGATCTCATCCCTCTAAATTCCTCTATTTTCTCTTACTAATCTTCTCTCTCTTGATTATTCTTTCATTAGCTTTATCTTTCTCATTGATTTTTTTTTAACTTCTTTCATCTACCACATACCCTCCCTCAATCCTTTCATCTTCCTAACCTCCTTTCAATTATCACATACCCTCTCTCAATTCTTTCATCTTCCTAATCCCCTTCCAATCCATATATAAATACGTGTCCTCTGTTTCTCATGCCAACCAAAAATCAAGATGTGGTGGATGGAACAAAGTGGAAAATTTTCCAACCAAATTAAATCTGAGTTGATGGCATCGGTTCACTTTCTCCAAATTTATCATTGTTCAGATTGAAAGAAATTCTAGAGTACGATGTGTCGAGATGGTGGTCGATGGAATCGAGATAAAGCAAAATTAAATTATTCTCATAATTTGGATAATAAGAATGCTTATGATTTTGATTTTTATTTATTTATTTTTTAAACCGATGCTTTTGATTTATATATGTGAAATGTTGTAATTATTATTACAAAGTTAGGGCAAACAAATAATTTTTATCCCTCTCAATATCATTAGGTTGGACTTTTTAGGGTTTACTCTTTCTCTCACACCTACCTTTCTTTTTCATTCTAGAATGAACAAACTCAATGATTTAACGTCACACAATTTAACAAAGATAAAATGTAATATAATAATTTACAATCAAGAAAATTAGAGGTAAATTAAGAACGTTCATTCATTAAAAAAAAAAAACCTGCACGTTGGTGCTTTTTCATCTTTCTTACACTTCAAATTTGTACTTACTTTTCATGCTAATATTTCATCATATTCTTTTATTACAAAAATATCATATCTTGAATTTATATTTATATATAATCACTTTCTTTCTTTAAAATGATAATATTATAAACTTAAAAAACACTATTTATTTTACTTTAATTTATAACTACAAGATTCTAGGTGTAACACACGTGTTTCTTACTAGTATATTAAAAAAAAGTCAGATGTGGAAGAAACTTTTTTTGGACGAAATTATCCTTCCTATTTTATCAAATATCATATATGTCCCTATTGGGTGTGGGTTGCCGACAACTAAAAGTAATTACTTTTGCTTTGATTTTTTTTTTCACTTGTGTTCAATGTTAGATGCTATTAAGATTAATCAAACCTATTTGATTTATTTATCTTTTGAAATTCTAGACAATTCATTTGATATTTGTATTTAAAATATTAGAATATGAAAAATTTTCATATTTAATAGTGTTTAATTATTGAATATTGAAAGCCTCTAGAATCTCAAAAGTTTTACAACCTTCTGTTTTTTTTACAACTATAAAAGATCTCTCTTCCATCTATTTCCAACATAATTTGAGGTTTATTTTTTTTTCTTCTTCTTCTACTTTTTTTTTTTGCTTGTTATTATTTTTACGAGTCGTATCACAATTTCGTTTCTCTATGACGATTTCTTAATTAGTGCAGTAGATAACATCCATATTTTTTTAGAGCAGTGTTGTTTAGCAATCAAAGGTAAGTATATATACATATAATTTATTAGCGAATATCATTCATCATATTTATATATTAAAATTTTTTTATTGAAGATTTTATTAGAGAATATTAATAATCCAATTTTTTAATAAAAATGAAATTAGTTTTTTTTAACCAAATAAACTTCTCTATGTTCATCCTTCAAATTATTTACTTCTAAAATTTATAATTTATCATTTTTCACTTATAGCAATTAAATAAATTTTAAAATAAAAGTACACACATTAAAACTAATAATTTAAATGCATTCATGAAATTAATATTGAAAATAATGTGAAAATTTTGAATATAAATTTTATAATTTATTCTTAAAAATTAATTTTAAAATCTAGAATTTTATCTCTAATTATAATTAATAATTGAACCTAATATTTAAAGAAGTAAAAATGTAAAAATATATTGAAATTAATAATTAGATGCATTGATAAATTTGTCATTATCAAATAAATCTATCTAACTTTTAAAATTTATTTGATTTTTCACTTTTAATAAAGTGACAAATTTTTAAAATTTACAACTTTATCTCCAATTATAATTATTAATAGATTTTGAAACATTATAATATTTTAATAATTAAATAATGTTTATTAAAGTAAAAATATAAAAACTATATTGAAAGTAATAATTGGATGAATCGTAAAATTGTTATCACAAAATAAACATCTCAATGTTGTTCATTCAAAACATTGACTTATACCATTTATGATTTTTCATTATATTTTTACTTTTATTAATAATTAAAAAAAATTTAAATCAAAGTTCAAATACTCTATGAAACCAATAATTTAAAATTAAATGAATGTTAAAAGTCTAAATATAGAAATTTTGTCAATTTATTTCTAAAATTTATGATTTTATCTTTAATTATAGATTATAATATTATTTTTTTTAGAAAAATAGATTATAACATTATTCAACTATTAAAATAGTGTAATTTTTTAAAAATATATTAAAACTAATTATTTCAGAAAAGTGAAATGATAAAATGTGAAAACTATGAATATAAAATTTTTGCCAATTTATTACTATAATAAATTCTTTATCTTTAATTATAATATATATAGGAAAATTTTATCTATTTTTAAAATCCTTTACAGCAAAATTATATTTAAAAAATAATTTCAAAATTTATACCTTATCTTTAATTATAATTATTAAGAAAGAAAAATTAAAAATTTAAAAATTTTAATAGTTATGTAACTTCCTCATTTTATACGACTATATCAAAAGCTCTCCATTCTCTTTCTAATCAAAAGAATAATAAACAATAAAAAAAAAAAAGTTCTCTTATCTATTTTTCTACCCACACAATTTTTACATAACCTCCTAATTTTGTTTTTTCTTTATCCTTTCCATTCCCTTTAAAAGAGCACAAGAGAATAAATTTTTTAGCACGAGAGAATAAATATTTTTTTTTAATTGTAAAGTAGTGTTGTCCAACAATTATATAATATTGTATTTAATAAATAATTATTAGTTTGATCTTAAACAATAATGAGAGACAAATATGCTTCAAGAAAATAGTCTCAAACATAAATAATATTCACTTAGATTAAATAAATTAAGTTGCAACTAAGTTACAACGTGCAAAGCACGTATTAATATACTAGTATATATAAAAAGGCATTCAACAAAAATTAATCCGAAGTTTTAGAAAATAAATTTATTTTAAATTCAAAGTGAGCTTAGTTCAACGGTAATTGACAACATATCTTCAACGAAGAAGTTGTGAGTTTGATCATCCACCTCCATATATTGTTCTACAAATACAAATATATATATATTTTAAAGTTAGTTCCGTTGATAATAATTTCATTTTTTAGAGAAAAAAAAATCATGTGTGCCATATATTGCCAATAAAATGAGAGAAATAAGTAATTTAAAATTAAGGGAGAAACAAATGATGGAAAGAATGGTGTGAAGGAGAGGGGGAGAGGTAACTCGCTTTCTTGGACGTCTATCTCTATATCATCGTCACTATCTTTTATACCATATCTGTAAAGTTGACATCCGTCTCAAAGATCCCGACTTTGGATGCATCAATTTTTTCTTTTTTTTTCCATTAAGTTCAACTGAATATTCGAATACACAACCTCTACATACAAAGAAAATTTATCTCTTATACAAGTTTTATTTCTTTACTTTCTCTCATGAATTATACTTTTGATCAGGAGGTTGAAACAATAAGATGATATCCTTGTTGCAGTATCTAAGGCCAACATATCTGAAAAATAAGTTTGAAAGTTTTTATGGCAAAAAGATAATGAAATAATCTCACGCACAACTAATGCGGAAATTCTACTAATTTTTTTAAATAAATCATTATGTTATTGTCCATTTTTAAATATTTGTTACCATTTTTTCTATTTTTATAGTTATATCTATCGATATTAATATTTTAACGATATTTTCGTCAACATTTCTATAAAATTAAAACATCACCATTTTTATGGAACATTATTTTTTTGAAAAAAAAAAGGCAAAACAAAGCAAAACTCTTTAAAATGTTTTGTCATCTTCGAAAGCACTTCTTATTTATTATTATTTTTTTCAATAAAACCAAGAATAGAACACAAATATTTAAAAGTCAATAAAATAGGACAGGCAAAAAAAAAAAGACAAAATCTTCATAGTTCTAACCGTCCATGTATATTAATAAATAAACCTTTGTCTTTTTTAGAAATGTTTTTGTCATTACTCTTTTTTAAAATAAATTAATCTAGCAAATAAAAAATTATATTAACCTTTTTTTTTTTTACATTACAAAGAAAGAAAGAAACTAGCTAACTTTAAGAAAACAAGAAGTAAATTTTTAAAATTTAACAACTTTAAGCATGAGTTTTAATTAACAGTGTTTCCATCCCAATTAGGTAATTGACATATATCTCCGGGTTCGATCTCCCATCTCCACATGTTGTATAAAAAAATGGTAAATATCGACATTTCCATAGTATTACCAAAATAAATATGTAAACTAGATAAAATATCAATATGATATTACTAATAAAGACAAGAAGTCAATATTGATAATCATTTAATTATTTAAAAAGTGTGAATATTTATTTGTTAATTTAAATATTTGTTCCAAATATCTTTTTATAATTTTTCATCTAGGGATATTTCCATATATCAGCGTTTCTATAAAATCAAGAGCTCGATATTTTCATGGACATCTATATTTAAAATATTGATCTCATCGTTACTTTTGAACAAAAAAGACTCTAAAAAACATTTTGTACTATTAACTTTTCTTTTCAAAAATACTTCTAGTTTCTTTTCATTTCTTTTCTTTTTTAATAAACCATGAATAGAACACAAATATTTAAAAGTCAAAAACACTATTAAAATACCAAAGACAACAACAAAAAAAGTGACAAATTTTTCTTTGAGAAAAAAAAAAGAAAAGAAAAGAAAAACAACTGTGTAAATAATTTTATAAAATTATTATATAAAATAACCCACCGGCCAAGCATCATGAGGGTGCCCATAGGATTGGTTCCGGGAGAGTAAGAGAAAGTGGAGCCATCCACCACACGAAGATTTCCAATTCCGATGACTCTGTAGTCACCGTCGACAACTTTTCCGACCAAACAACCGCCGTGATAATGCCAATAAGTCGTCACCGTTTTACGACAGAACTCTCCAACAGAAGTATCATCAGACAAATTTCCCGGCAGAGGAGGCCCCAAAAACTGAAATCCTTTCTTACCCTCCAAATTTCTGGTCTTAATCTTTTCCATGGTTGGGGTTTTAATCAAATCCCCAATGTTTCTTACTCCTACAACATACCGCGCAAGATCATGAGGATGAGAATAGTAATTGAATCGTCACAAATTGCTCAGAAAAGCCCTAATTTACAGGAGAAAAGCATTCCTCTTCTTATTATGAAAAATCATCTCTCTCATATGCAGTGGAGCCTTTTTTATATAAAGGACTGCTGAAAAACTCCTGTAATATTCAATCCACGCCAAACTAAAAGAATATAACTCCAATAAAACCAACCATTACAGAACTCAATAATTACAGGCTTAACTACAACCATCTCAACAAGAAAATACTAATAATAAATCCACATAGGCAGCCAGATGGAACAAGACTAATGAGCTGTCTTAACAAATCGGACAATGGGACTCTTTTTCACATCAGTGGAAGAATCCAGGCGGAGGGACCCCTCAGAAAGAACCTCCAAGAATTTTCCTGTAAAAGCGGCTAAACTGAGGTTTACGGAATTAGAGTGAGGAAGGAGAAGACTGAAAGATGGGGGAACTGAAAATGGTAAAGGGCTGGCGACGGATTGCAAATGGATATTTTTCTTTAAAGTTCCGACGACTTTTCCCGATGAAGGGACCAGTGGGAATGGAAGTACGATGCTGGCGCCGGAACGGGGATTGTTGGACATGAATTGGCCGACATGTGGTTGATGGAGGACGACAGGTAGTTTTAAGGATCAAAGATCAGATTTTGGGCCAACCCCACTTAGGAGGAGAAGTCGAGGGCTTCCCATGACTCCAGAAAAATCTCTCCTTCGTATGAATGCTGTGTGCAATTTTCCTTCTGAATCAGAATATGAAACTCCACTTGCAGATAGACCTATAAATTCAATTATATTGTTAGATCATCTAATTTTCACCACAACCAAGATTTATTATCACTTATCGCAGAAGATGATTCTTTCAACTGTGGCCCGAATGACAACTTTAAGATTTGTGGGATTGGCTTTATTGAGAAGCTCCACAGCTCCATGTCTGTTCCCTTTTCCATCAAAGATAGAACCTCAAATTCTAGTCCCCACAAGATGTTTCAAACTAAAGCCATTATCACGGAGAACACCACTTTCCAACAAAGCACTTCTAAAAGCAGATTGCCAAGCATTTAAACTCGGCCGAGACACCACAGTTTCTTCTACCCATTGATAGGCGTTGTCCACCAATTCCATGTCCCACTCCACACCCGCCTTCTCAAAGAACTCTCGATGGCCCCTCGAGTAGAAGCCGCCATTGATCATGCTACCGCCGCCGAGGATCCGCCCTCTTAAGTTCTCAACACCATCCTCGGAGATGAACTGTTGGAATGGATTTTTGCCATCATCTTCTTCAACAAAAGCATTCAAAAGACCTTGTTCAATTAGTAAAAAGGGGAATTTGTTGGCCTCACTGCCTCTTTTGAGGAGGAGGACAGAGAATTTTGATGATAATGTTGCAGCTAATGGGCAGCCTGCCGTTCCTCCCCTACTATTATGTAGTCATATTCTTCTTTTTCTGGTAAATCTTTGGCGTCTTGTACAAACTTCATATAGCTAACATCTGGGAGAGAGAAAAAAAATTCAATTTTTACTATGATCTTAGTAAGGTATCAATCTGTACCTAGACATTCAATTATAATCAAATCGCGTTGCAATGTTATCTTAAATTTAAAAATCATTGCAATTTCAAAAAGTTAATTTTTTATATGCGTCGAATGATAAACAACACTCTTTTGTATCAAAATTTGTGAATTTTGGAAGACGTAGTATATTGTCGATTTTGTACTTTATTCAAATTAATTTCTTTGCAATGAGTGAGTATGGTGATTGAATTAGTAGAAATTAGACTCAAGGTAAAAATTACAATACTAAATAGAAATTGTATGTTTATGGTGAAAATTAATACAACTTGTCAAGTTTATAGGTAAAAATTGAATTCTTACAAAATAATAATCGAGAACAATAAAAAAAAATTGGAAGAGTTTGAGATAATTACCTTGATTGGGAATAGTTTGTGAGGAGAGGACTTCCAAATGGAAGTGAAAGATAGAGACAATGAAAAGTAGGAGAAAGATAGCCATAGAATTATGCTTCATGCTTCCTCAAAGTTTGCAATAATATTTGGTATTTATAAACACAAATTTGAATCAAAATTGAATACAACCAATTTAAATAGTTGGTCAAATTTAAACATATATTTTTTTATTCAATCAAGTGCTAACAATTTTTAAATGTACATAATTTAGGACTCGTTTAATAACCATTTTATTTTTTGTTTTTAGTTTTTAAAAAACAAGGTTGTTTGATAACCAATTCAATTTTTTATTTTTGTTTTTCAAAAACCATTTTGAAATTGTAGGTAAATTTCAAAAACAAAAAAATAGTTTTCAAAAACAGGTTTTTGTTTTTCAAAATCTCGTTTTTTCTTCTAATAATCAACTTTTTTTTTTCTTTCTCATTTTTATCTCTAAAAAATTTATTTTTCACTCTAAACTTTTTTATTTCTAAATTTTTCCCTACAAACTTTATTTTTCTATCTCTAAAATTTTTATATTTTGAATATTTATTGTTATTTGTCTCTCTCCAAATTTTTCTGTATTTTTGTTTTTTATTCTAACAAACCAGTTTTATTTCTCTCTCTAAAAATTTAATATTTTTTATAACTTTTTTCTGTAAAATTTCATATTTTATAATTTTTCTCTCCTCGTCATCTATTTTTTCCTCTAAAAAATATATTTTATTTTCTCGTTCAATTTTATTTCACTATAATTTGATTTATTTATTTTCTATAAAATATATATTTTGAATTATGTTTATATCTCTAAATTTGTTTTCACTATATTTTTCTCTTTCTTTTTAATTTATTTTTTTCTTTAACATATCTTTTCCTCTCGACTTTATTTTTTCTCCATAAAATTTTCTCTTTTTGTCTTTTAACTTTTCTTTCACTTTTTTTTCTAAATATTTTTATTTGTCTGTCTAAAATTTATCTTCCAAAAGTTTATTTACATCTCTATTTTCATGTCTCTAGGGAAGACAAAAATTTCCGCAGGGTCGGGTCCCAAAAATAGAAAATGTTTGTCCCGCCCCCGTCCCCGATTCCATTTTTTTTAATAATTTGTATTACACTTTTTTTATACTTAAATTCTAAAAATTATCAAAAACAATTAAAAAACTGATAATTTTTCTCGAGAACATCTATCGGACCCAAGAACGAGGTGGAGATGGAGACTGAAAATTTTCATGAGCCCGAGAATGGGGGAGAGCATCCTCACTCGCACCCACACCATTGTCATCTCTATTCTACATAAAATTTTCGTATGTATTTTCAATTTTCTAACTTTTTAAAAACTAAAAACTAAAAATGGTTACCAAACATGTTTTGGTTATCAAGCATACATGGTTTTTGTTTTTTAAAAATAGAAAACAAAAAACCAAAAACTAAAAATAAGAAAAACCAAAAACCAAAAAGTAAAATGGTTATCAAAGGTCTTTATTTTTTAAGCTTTGTTTCTTAAAAATAGGATTAAAATATTAAACATATATCTCATCTAAAAATATCCATCTCAAATCTTTTTTTGAAACCAATAGTACTCAACTATATTTTTCAAAAAAAAAAAAAAGACTCAACTATTCCTCTTTAAATTATTAGTATGACTTAATTAATTACATAATGAAAAATGAGAAGTTGTCGTTTGGTTGGTTTTTGTGAGTTTTACTATGATTTTGGTTGCTGATACAAATATTTTACCTTTCGCAGCATTTATAATGGGAAATTAGAAAGTTTTTTTAATTTATTTTTATATATCATGGGAAATTAAAAGTTATGGAGTATTTTTAATGGGTAGCAAAATATTTATTATATTATAAATATAACAACAATTCTTTACTTGGACCAACATGGTAAAATTTTTAAAATCAAATTTCATTTTCACTTTTTTATTTTGATTTTACCTTTATTATTTCTAAAAATCGATATACACTAATATACTTGATATTAGGTATATCAACGATATTTTTTTTTCTTAAAAAAATCGCTCCTTTTGACAGACTTTTTTATTATTACTATTTTATTTGGACTAGATTTCCATGTTTTTTTTTCAAATAAAAAAAGTGGCTTCTATATTTGCAATTAACTTTTTTTTTTCGCTACATTTGACAAAATTTTAGAGGCACGTTCGGACTAACTGTCTAAAGACGCATAACATAACAAACTGACCATAGTATATATTGACTAAACTCAAGATGCATAGTAGAACAAAGCTGATTATGCCTACACTACGTAAACACATTCATGTACATGTATTAAAAAATCACCATGTATATAACATCCCGTGGTTTGAAAATAATTCCTGGAATAGTTTAAATACTCCTCAAACCACGATAAATCATAATCGTTGTAAATCAATGTCTCATAACTTTCAAATCATAATTCAATAATCGACCATCCCAATTTGACTACTTAAATAGAACAATTTTAAAACTCATATATCTGCTAAAACCATAGTTCAATCATCATAAGAGATCGATTTCCAAATTCAAAAGTCATATTAACTTAAATCATAATATGGAAATCTCGTGTCATAGCCACCGTTCATTGTTGAAAATGATTGTAATCCTTAGTTCAGCCAAAACGATAGCTTAACAACCACCGATTGCTTCAGAGATTTCTAAATATTCGTAAATTGTCTAAACATAAAGTTGAATTTGTATCAAATAGGCTAAATATCAATCAAAGAGATTTATGAAATTTCAACTCTTCGTAGACCCAATCAATGACAAAATAGGTCATTGTAACTCAATTCATTTAGGTATATAAATACCTCAAAATTCCATAACACTAAACCATAAGTTCAACCAAGCAAACATAAATGATCTCTTCATGCTCCAAAATTTTAATGTTCGTTAAAGTAAAGTAACTCACTTAATAAACATATATTCTTGAAATCTTCATAATTTCAATTACTAGACCCTTTGCATAAACCATGTATCATTCTTAATTCTAAAACTCAAATTCATCGTTAATACTATAGTGCAAATATTTCATAAAAATAACCACTCATTGGATTATTCTGTGCTAAATTTAAATTATAAGCGATCTCGATCCTTGCTTTGACATATAATATTAAGTAAATAATATCATAATTAATTATTTCACCATAAATTAAGCAGTAGATCTATGTAATCACCACTAGATATTCTTTTCCTCGTAAACTTTGGATTAACTCTAAATTTTAAAGTTGCAAGCATAAACCTATTCTATAAGTACTTCATTCTCCCTCCAATAACGCACTCCTTATTTACTTTTTCATAATAAAATAATCCATCTTTTTCTCTTCATTTTTACTCCCACGAGAGTGACTTACCAAACCAAAGAAAAATCCATCATATTTATTTTACTCATTTGGAAATTGCACCAATTTATTTATTTGTTTATTTTATTTTTACATCCTCAAAAGGTCCAATATACATACATTATTTGACCTTTATCTTGGAAGATATCCATTGTGCGAATGCAAGGGTCACTATTCGCCATTCGCCATTAACTGTTTACTTTGTTCTTCATTCATCTATTACCAAAATAACCATTTTCTTCCATTTCTATTATCTATTTACTTTCTATAACATTCCACAAACTACCCTCTCTTTTATCTTTCTTTTGTTTCATATCCGTCTTGTGGTTTCATTACACACAGCTCAATACTCATCCTTTTTATTTATTGTCATTTTTCTTTCAACTACTAAGATGATACGTAGCTTTACTAAAAATGAAGGTCCCGTAGAAGTATTATTAGCAAAAAAAGAAAACCATAATTATTATCCTTAAAAACAGCTTAAGGAAGTTGAAATCGACTTACCGAACCTCAAATCTTTGTCTATAAACCTCCTCAATCCATTTCTCTGGTTACCCATAGCTTTCCCAGTGACTTTTCCGGCTATCTCTCCATCTTCGATCACCCAGTTTGCTCTTCCTCTATCTCCCTCGTGCGTTTTCCCTTTCCTCCACTTATTTTTTTCTCTTTTTATCTTCTTCTCTCTTTCTCCCTTATCTTCTTTTCTCTCTCTCCATTATCTTCTACTATCTTCCTTTTCTTTTCTTTTCTTTATTAGCATAAAAACTTTCCACAAAAATTCCTCTCTTTTCTCACTCCATTTTAAAGGGGGAAAAAAAAACGGGTGTTACATATTGGATTCCAAGTTGTCTATATAAACATCAATGATTCCAAAGGAACAAACATATATCTTTGAATAACTATGGCGCTTCTAGCTATGGCTGCCTTTGTTTTGTTCATTGTTTTGTTTATCCCTAGCTCCCAATTAGGGGTCCTCTTCTCCACAGTACACACTCAACCCAATCAAGGTATAAATCTCTCTTCCCCTCTCTCTCTCCAATGTTTTTCAACTTTTCTTCTACATGTTGGCATATATATGGTAGTTTTCAAAAACTATCTTGATATATGTTGTTTTAATTGAGCTACTGTTTCAGCTCGAGCGAGAGAAATCGTCTTTCCCCGAGATGATTATTTTCTCCAATTATATTATAGGGATTTCTTATTTCAAATCTCTGCTAGTGTGTAAAAGTCTCAAAAGGAAAAAATTCACGAAGAAACATCTGTTCTATTCGTACGAGACATTTTGAGTAAAAGAAAAACAAAATTATGACTTATATTCAGAACAAACTATATCGTAACATTTTAACAATACGAGAGTCTCTTTATCTTCTCCCCTTTATTATAACAATGATTTCTTCAACTTTTAAAATTTGATGTCCTCTTATAACTGAAATCTTTTCCTATACTTAAGGACATCCATGCCTACCTTTTGATGTACTATATAATTATATAATTTTAGATAAAGTGATTATTACGTGATTCCATGCCATGTACATTATTACTGTCTCTTTGAAGACATCATTTCTCAAACAATAACAATTATTCTGGTAAATAATTTGAAAAAATATATATTTTCGTAAATTTATATCATGAACATAACAATATTTTTAGTTTTTCCCTATAGATGTTAGCTACATGGAGTTTATACAGGATGCCAAGGATTTAGGAGTAAAAGAAGAATATGACTACATAATAATAGGTGGAGGAACCGCAGGTTGCCCTTTAGCTGCAACATTATCATCAAACTTCTTTGTCCTCCTCCTCGAAAGAGGCAGTGACCCAACAAGTTCCCATCTGTATTGAACAAGCAAGGTCTAATGAAAGTTTACATGGATGAAGATGATGGTAAAAACCCCTTCCAACGGTTCATCTCAGAAGATGGTGTAGAGAACATAAGAGGGCGAATCCTTGGGGCAGTAGTATGATCAACATGGGCTTCTACTCAAGGGCTCATAAAGAGTTCTTTGAAGCACAAGGCATGGAGTGGGACATGGAAATGGTGTACAAGGCATACCAATGGGTGGATGAGGTTGTGATGTCTCGATCGAGTTTGAGTTCTTGGCAATCTGCTTTTAGAAGTGCTTTGTTGGAAAGTGGGGTTGGTCCTGATAATGAGTTTGATTTGAGAAACCTTGTGGGGACTAGAATTGGAGGCAGCATATTTGATCGGAAAGATAATAGAAATGGAGCTGTGGAGCTTCTGAAGAATGTTGTACCTGAAAATCTTAAAGTTGCAGTCCAAGCCACTGTCACGAGAATCATTTTCTCTGGTAAGATTATTATCAATATTTATGTAGTTCATCTCCAAATCAATTGACAAAGAGAGGAGTAGCCCACTTATATTATAAACTTTTGTTAGTTTCATTAACTTTACAATGTGTCATTCTTAACCTACCCCCTAAAGATGGTATCCCTTTTGGGTTCCCTAATTTAGCCGGATCCCATTTTTGGATCGAATGCTCATTTGAGCTTTTGGTCACTAATACAATATTAATATTCATGTGTTGTTCCATCTCAAAACCAATTGAGAATGAGAGAAATATCCCACTTATATTGTAAACCCTGTTAGGTTCGTTAACTTTTTTAATGTGACATCCTTAATATGCTCCTTCAAGATGGTGCGTTTTTAGGTTCACCAACTTTGTCAGATTCCATTTTTGGACCGAATGCTCGTTTGAGCTTTAGTATTTGATATCATAATATTAATATTCATAGGCTTCTAAACCAATTGGCAACAATAATAGTAGTCCATGTATATTATACACATTTGTAAGGTCATTTTTTTCCTTTTTTTTTTTCAATGTGAGATCCTTAGCATGTCCCTTAAAATCGTGAATAGCTCTTTCCGCTCACCGATACTTATAAATCTCACTTCATAAAGGCAACATTGTAAAAGGTGTCGAACAACATTGAACTCACAGGTCTATCTGCGAGCGGCGTTCTATATTCAGACTCAAAAGGAAAGTTACATAAAGCATTCATCCGCGAGAAAGGAGAGATTATTGTACGCGTTGGAGCCATTTGGAAGTCCACAACTTCTCCTCCTAACTGGGATTGGCCCAAATCTCATCTTTCATCCTTAAAACTACCTGTCGTCCTCCACCAACCGCAAGTCGGTGAGTTCATGGCCGACAACCCGCGCTTCGGCGCCCACATGGTGCTTCCATTTCCATTGCCGACCACATACGTAGAAACTGTCGGAACATTAGAGGGCAATATCCATTTGGAATCTCTCTCAACTGTTCTACCATTTCAAGTTCCGCCAACGTTTGGTATTTTCCCTCGTCGATCTGATGCCGTCAATCTGAGCGTAGTCGTCATCGCCGGAAAATTCACGTAAGTGGATTCTGTGGGGTCGCTCCGGCTGGCTTCTTCCAGTGATGTGAAGAAGAGTCCCGTTGTGCGATTCAATTATTATTCTCATCCTGATGATCTTGCGCGGTGTGTTAGAGGAGTGAGGAAAGTGGGGGATTTTCTGAGAACCCAAATCACGGGGGAGATTAAGACAAGGGATTTGGAGGGTAATAAGGGATTCGTGTTTTTAGGGCCTTTGTTGCCGGAAAATATGGCGGATGATAGTTCTGTTGCAGAGTACTGCCGGAGAACGGTGACGACGTTTTGGCATTATCATGGAGGATGTTTGGTCGGAAAAGTTGTCGACGGCGATTACAGAGTGATCGGAATCGGAAATCTTCGTGTGGTGGATGGCTCCACTTTCTCCGACTCTCCCGGAACCAATCCTATGGCCACCGTCATGATGCTTGGCCGGTGAGTTTCTCTTAAGCATATAAATTTCAGTTTTCTTGCCCCACTGAAATAAGAGTTTTAAATTTAGATTTCATTTTAGTTCTTAAATTTTTAAATTTATTCTATTTTATTTCGGAATTTTTCAAACATCTTTTTTGGTTTTTTAAACTAAAAAATAATAATTCTTTTCATCACTATATTTTCAACTTTAGTTCATTTTACTTTTAAAAAAGTTACCATTTTGATTTTTATTTTCAAAATTTTAACACAAATTCTACTGCTAACAAAAAAAAAATCTGTAATATAAAGTTATAATTACCTTTATAGAATTTTGATGAGATTTTCAAATTGTGATAGAAAAATGATATTAAAAATAAAATTTAAAGATCAAAATAATCATTTTTTTTTAAATACTAGGTAGAAAATAGAGAAATTAAAATGAACCTTTCTAAAATATAGAGACTAAATAAATCAAGGTTGGAAGTACAAGAATCAAAATAGTATTTTAATATTTGAATTTTTTATTTTTATTTATTTATATTATTATTTTGGTGTTATTTTGCTTTGGATGTATGGATATCCTGACTTTGGGTACATACTTATAATGAATTAATGCGGTGATGTGAGACGATTTAAGTTATATAGATTCATTAAGGTAAGTATTAAATGGATTAATATAAGTTGCCAAATGTTAAAACAAGATCATTATTTTTAAATTTTTATGAACTAAAATAGATAGTTTAACCGAAATAGTTATTTAAATAAAGTATTGGGGCTAAAATATAATTTAGATCAAAAGTTTATCTAATTAAATAAAATATGACAAATATATTCAATTTATTGACAAGGGTTGTTTTCCGTACTCTAAAGACAATTTTTACTAAGAATTTTTCCCTCTGATATTTAAAATTTTTTAATTTTTAAAGTGATGAGCTCTTCTTTGATAATGATTTTGTTTATTTTTTGTTTATACTTATTTACTTTTTTCTTAAAATTTTTATAATAAATAAATATGAATTTAAAATCGTATTAAAGCTCTAAGAACTTTATTAAAAAGTAGTTTTTTGTTTTTAGTTTACGACATTGTTTCTAAATTTGTCTAAGATTTGGATTTAAAAAGTATACAAATAAATATAAAGACAACTGATTATTTCATTATCTTTTATTTCCATAAACTAACAATTTCAAGTTTATTTTACAGGTATGTTGGCCTTAAGATGCTTCAAGAAAGATTAAGTTGAAGAGTTTAAACTAAATGGCTAGAGGAGAGGTGGAGAAAAAAAAGGGCTTCGTTTACAAATTCCTATCTAAATTGGAAAGTTATTATATGTAATACTTTTCTATTTGTGTGTTGAGGGAGTTCTCCTAATTAAAATAAATGTACTTTTAAATGCTAAAAATGGTATCTTAGACTTTTTATGTTTGATCATAATTAAGAAATATCTTTAGAAAAAAAAGACAGTATTCAGAACTCGGAATTTGTGGTTGCAAATATTTTCTGGAATCATTTGAGAACTGTGGCGGACCACTTAAAGGGGTTTAAAAGGAAAAAAAAATAAAATTACTCGTTTTAAAATATACTAACTTCCAAAACTTATTTTAAAAATAATGTCTCCCATTAGTTCATCGTCAAATAAGTGAAATTGTATGTCTCCTCTGAGAGGCGACATGTAGCTACGTTGTAATTAATTATTATTTAAAATTTGTAGTCTTAATTCTCGACTTTTTTCCTTTTAAATTAAAAGCATGTCGACCTCCAATCCTTCTTTTTTTCTTTAATCTCTGAAGTTCTATATGGACAATAAAAGCAAAGACGGGTTCAAGCCCAATCTAAATCCGATCTAAACTCGGCCTGACCCAAGCTCAACACGATCCTCTCATAGATTATATTTGATGTAAATCTTTGAATTTTAAATCGGGTTGGCCCATAACCTGCTCATTTGAGTCGTATTTGAATCAACTCGTTAGATCGGTCCAAAGACTCGATCAAATATAATAATATATTTTATATTTATGTTATCTATAATAATAATTACTATTAATATATAATTAGTTGATATTTAGTGGTCTTCTTTATTTTCATTCTCCTTCTTTTTTTTTTAATATTAATACGGTAATACAATTTATTTTTTAAAAGTAAAATAAAGTAAGTAACAATAATATGATTTAACAAAATTTCTTGATAACTTTTTTTTTTTAAAATGGAAAAGAAAGTACAAAAGATTAAAATATAAAAACAAATTTTAAAACTTTAAAGCTTTTGGTTTGAAAAAATATATATAAAAAGCTAATTACTTCACACAAAATTGGAATGTTAGAGGCAAAATTCAAACCAACTACATATGATAGGATCATTTTGTATGTTATTTGTGTCAATTTTGAAATGTCTGGCCTAATTTGTGAGCATGGAAATATCGGATTTAACCTATTCCTTCTCAATTTACACTAGTCATTTGGACCAATGAACCACCTATGGTAGTTGTTTTGTTGACGGTTGAGGGCAAAGAAAAGTGCATTTTTTTTAAAGAGACTTGTATTATGAAGGAGTAATAATAGACGCAAAACGTTGATGATGTGTTTTTCTTTTTTCCGAAAAACGTATCATATTTGCAATATTTCATTGATAATTTGTTGAATTTAATGCAAACGAACTATTACGACACTTATAAATAGCAGCGATTTGTTTATATATTACCTATTAGCTGCTACTAACTTTTACCATAGTTACCACTTCAACATAGTTCAAATAGTTAAAGCATTCTCGTCCGATCAAGACCGATTCTGTTTCAATTAAATAGGCTATACGGGACCTAAATAATTAATTAAAAAATGGCAACTCAACTAAAAGTTAACCAAAAAAAAGTTAAAAGTGGATATCTAACTATAGAAGTTAGAATCTGGTTACCAAACCCAACAAAATCAGTAGTAGTTTTGACAAAATGATCCATTCAACAGATTACTTTGAACTATATATTTGGTAGTTGCTTCTTTTGCTAATTAAATAAGTGTAGTAGAGTAGAAGATGACAGCATAAATCCCATCTCATTCCAAATCTCTGTCACAAAAATTTAGGATGGAGGGAAGAATATATTAATCTTCACACAAACAAACAAAAAAAAAAGTTTAATATTTTTTCAAATTTTCTAAGGAAATTCTGAGAACTTGAAGGCTCACATAATCATTTAATTTCTTACCAGAGTAATTAAATAATAATAATATATACCAAAATAAGGCAAATGAAAAGAGAGAAGTTATAAATTTGTCTCCTTGGCCTACCTATGATTTTTTGGACAATGAAGATAGGTAATATTTTCATGATCTCATTCTTTTCTAATAAAACAATAACTTCAAAAAGAAATTCATTCAAGATATATAATATGCATTACTTGTATTCTATTATAGATTACTCCAACTTGTGTCTATATAAACATTCAATAGTTTGCTTGGTTGCATAGGTAAACTCCCCATAAAGCTTTTCAAAACATGGAATATAAAATCATGCCTGCCTTTCTCCTACTCAGCCTATTTGTCTTTTATCTCAGCTCACTCCCACTTGGGAGTCTCCTCCTCACCCATTCAACCCAATGAAGGTAAAACAATCTCTCTCTCAACAATTCTATTTTTTTTTGTCGTGGGATGACACAGTGGTAATAATTTAGAATTTTGGGATACCACCTCTTTTTGAGGTCTCAAAGTTCAAACTCTACATTCATCGCAGTGTTGCTTTGTCCTGGTAACAAGTCTCGATTATATGGATCCACTAGTGTAAGCCACCCAGTATCGATTCTGTATTTCTTATTTGTTATCAATTTTTTTTCTTCTCAGATGTGAGCTACATGAAGTTTGTGTACGATGCCAATAATTTGCCAGAAAAGGAGGAATACGACTACATAATAATAGGGGGAGGAACGGCAAGCTGTCCATTAGCTGTAACAATATCATCAAACTTCTCTGTCCTCCTTCTTGAAAGAGGTTCTGTCCCTTATAACTTCTCTACTGTACTTAACATACAAGGTCTTTCAAATGTTTTCACCAACGACGATGACGGCGAAAATCCCTTCCAGCGGTTCATATCAGAGGACGGTGTGGAGAACATAAGAGGGTGGATCCTCGGCGGCGGCAGCATGATCAATGCTGGCTTCTACTCGAGGGCTCATAAAGAGTTCTTTGAAATGCAAGGCATGGAATGGGACATGGAAATGGTGGAGCAGGCGTATAAATGTGTGGAAGAGACTGTGGTGTCTCGCCCGAGCTTGAGTTCTTGGCAATCTGCTTTTAGAAGTGCTTTGTTGGAAAGTGGAGTTGGCCCTGATAATGATTTTGATTTGAGAAACCTTGTGGGGACTAAAATTGGAGGTTCCATATTTGGTAGGGAAGGGAATAGACATGGAGCCGTGGAGCTTCTCAATAAAGCTAATCCCGTAAATCTTAAAGTTGTCGTCCGTGCCAAAGTTGAAAGAATCATTTTCTTTGGTAAGTGATGATAAATATTGGTTAACTTACTCTATTTTGTCTCTATGTCTAAGCTTAAATTTTAATTTATCCTTTTAAGATTTGTTTCGTTGAAATAGCACAGTGACAAGTATCTTGAGTCTTATGGTATCATTTATCATAAAATTTTAGGTCGAAACCTTCATTTAATTATTTTTTTTAATGTATGTTCATACTTCTTTTTTGAATGAACTGGTTTCGATTTCTCTTTAAAAAAATAAAAAAGTTCAAACTTTGTGCTAGTCTTAATTTTGCTCAGCTCAGGCAATAAACCCAGTTCTACGCCATAAGCCACTTGGCATAAAATTTACTTTCTGGTCTCTATAGTTTTAAAAAGTTCCAAAGCTCTTTCTATTTCTTTATGCACCTTTAAAATCAAGGCCCATATTTCCATAATCTTCTACTCAATCTTTATCCCGAATACAATCAATCAAATCTTACATGCAACCTGTGTATGAACTCGTAGGTTTATCCGCAAATGAGGTTTCATATTCCGATTCAAAAGGAAAGTTGCACACAACATTCATACACAATAAAGGAGAGATTATTGTAACTGCTGGAGCCATTGGAAGCCCCCAACTTCTCCTCCTAAGTGGGGTTGGCCCAAAATCTAATCTTTCATCCTTAAAACTACCTGTCGTCCTCCACGAACCACATGTCGGTCAATTCATGTCCGACAAGCCCCGTTTTGGCACCGTGGCGGTGCTCCCATTTCCGCTGCCAACCTCCACTGTAGAAGTCGTCGGAACTTTAGAGGGCAACACCTATTTCGAATCTCTGTCCAGCTTTTTACCATTTTCAATTCCGCCGTCGTTTGCTCTTCTTCCTCCTCAATCTACTTCCGTCAACATGAGCTTAGTCGCCATCGGAGGAAAATTCACTAAAGTTGATTCTGTAGGGTCGCTTCAGCTGAATGCGGAAATGAGTCCCATTGTTCGATTCAATTATTATTCTCATCCTCATGATCTTGCGCAATGTGTTAGAGGGTTAAGAAAAATCGCAGATTTGCTAAAAACCCAAACAATAGAAAATATTAAGACAAATGATTTGGAGGGTAAGAAGACACTTCGGTTTTTGGGGGCTCCGTTGCCGGAAAACATGGCGGATGATATATTTGTTGGGGAGTACTGTCGGAGAACGGTGACGACGTTTTGGCATTACCATGGAGGATGTTTGGTCGGAAAAGTTGTTGACGGTAATTACAGAGTCATCGGAATCGAAAATCTACGTGTAGTAGATGGCTCCACTTTCTCCGACTCACCGGGAACGAATCCTATGGCTACTGTCATGATGCTTGGCCGGTGAGTAATTTATATATCTCAATTAACACCTGGCTATGTTAGTTTTTGATACTTTTTAGAGAAATTATAAATGTAATATAAATATGTATTGATGAAAATATCATTGTTTTTTGTGTTTTTAGAAAAAAATGTTCCAAAGTGATGGTATAAATTTATAATTTATGCCACTTTTTAAATCGTTATATATATGAATGCATATTAAAAAAAATCATAAAAATAGTTTCTTTTCTCATAAATGCATATTAAAAAAATCATAAAAATTATTTCTTTTCTTAAAAAAAAAAAAAAACAGGATTCAAACATGAATCATGTTTTATATATGTCAATTACTTCGAGTCATGTATGCATACTTTTAATATGTATTTATAAAATTATTATTTCTTTTTTTTTTCAAAAATCGTCAACAGCAGGATTCGAACCTGCGCAAGCAAAGCCCATTAGATTTCGAGTCTAACTCCTTAACCACTCGGACATGTTGACATTGTTGGTCAAAAGTTATTTCTCTTTATACACTTTTCTGTCTTGCTTGTCAAAAATTCAAAATAAATTTCAGTATATACATATACTTGGAGTGACAACCTTCTTTCATAATTTATTTTACTGGTTTACTATTTTTTTTTAATTTATTTTTTGAAAATGTTTTTAAGATTATATTAGAAAACATATGAAGACATTATCAAATAAGATAAAAGTTTATTATCAAATAAGATAAAAGTTTGTTAGATATAGACTCGTGTTTTAGAATTCTTTTTAAGTTTTTTTTTTCACCATTAAAATTTGTTAACGACTAACTATATATAGCATAATAATTTCTTGAAAACGAAAAGAATAGAATTTATTTATTTTGTTGGATAGCTTGAGATTATTTCATTACCTTTTATTTCCATAAAACCTAACAATCTCATAATTATTTTGTAGGTATGTTGGCCTTAAGATGCTTCGGGAAAGATTAAGTTAAGAGGGTATAATAGCCATTTTCTTATTTTACAAATGTCTCCCCCAAAAAAGAAAGTTTATATGTAAACAATTTCTAGTCTGCATGTTTGAGAGTTCTTTTATTAGTTACAATAAAAGTATTCTTGAAATGGTAAAACTATATAATATATATTTTTTTATATTTGGTCATAATTTAGAAATACCTTTAATTCAAACCTAATTGATCGAACTCAAACTGCTATGAGCTATGAAATATATCGGCCTTGCGTTGCGGGGAAAAAAAAAGAAGAGGAAGAATAATAATAATAATAATAAGTTGTGGTATATATTACAAATAATTTTTGGAATAAATTGACAAATTTTCACCCATCCTCAAGTTATGGTGAAATTTTGTAACTTATCTTGAAAATGTTGCTAAATTTACATATTCTTAATGGAGAAATATATATTCTTACCAAGTGCAATAGTGGCTTCCTCAAAATGGAAGGTACATAAACTAAATACAATATCACCCAAAAAAAAGGAAAAAAAGAAAAAGAAGACAAAAAAAAATTAGTCATGGGTCAATCTGTATATATTTCAATAGGAAATTCATTTATTATCTTTCCTCAAACATCAATCTCCTACATCCCGCACATTTGTTCAGAAAATTGGGATCTCCTTGATGATCCTCCTTTCATCACAAAGGGGCAGAAGATGAGTTGGGAGTTTCATCGAGATTACTATCACTCGTCCTAACCTCTCATATGTTGTGGGGATTGGTTGTCAATGTATGTTATGCTATCTCCGCAGAAGTTAAATTTGGATGAACAGGGATGTTGAGAGGCCAGACATGATTGCGCCCTTCGACGGAAAGTTTTTTCAAAACATAACTTATCAATAGAGGCATTTATGACTTTTCTCAAGGATGAAGGTTCGAAATCCCAACCCCACACATTTGTTGAGTTTTTCTTTTTTTTTTTAATTGAAAAAGGAAACACCGCACCATTCATTCAAAATGTATGTGAGAAACATACAATAAGGAGAAGCTAAATAAAATAGCTCCAGTTTAATGGGATGGTGGAGATATCATAATTACAAAAGAAGGTCGATTTGGTAGACCAAGAGGAAGCAGCTGTCTTACTATCATCCCACAGAGTGTCTTCACATATCTATATTTATTTGAGAAAGATGGTTATTTCTCTCAAGCAGATAAACCGAAGGATAAAGCAGAACCTAGTGTACAAAAGCACATTTCTACTGTTTGAGAGGTGTATTTATGCATTCCCAAACGAAGACATCGACACAGTCAGGAAGGCTAATAATAGATATTTTGAAAACTTTGAAAAAACGGTACCAAAGGGATGTTGAGTAAGGACAGTAGAGAATAGATGATCCATAGAGTTGCTACTTTATAGCAGAGAGTGCATTGACTTGGATTTAAGCCGACAGAAGGAAGTCCAACTTAGAGTCTGTCGTGTGTATTAATGCCCCTATGCAGCACGCCATAAAAAAAAACTTACATTTTCTAGGGGCAAGATTTTCCCAAATTTTGGCTGCTGAAACAATCAGTGTGTTTGCACTATGGTCAGAAAGCAAAACCTTCATTGATTTGATAGTGAAAATACCATCCTTTGTACCATTATATTCCATAGGATGCAGTCATGGCCATACGGATGTGTGAGCTTCGGAAAGGTGGAGGAGATGGAGTTTCACGCAATTTGTTCTCTTTCGACGAGAGGTCTTCGGGGCGAAAAATACCAACAGTTGTCAGATTTGCTCCAAGCTTCTCGAACTGATAGAAACCTGCAATTTGAGAGAGCAAAAAAACGAGGAAGTACTGAATATAAAGGGCCTCGACCAGTCCAGTTGTGAAACCAAACAGGGTATCGCTGCCTTCCCAAATCTTCCAACTTGTCTTAGTGTAGAATATCTCACTGCATTTTGCAACATGAAACCATGGAGAATGTGCGCTGTTATACTTGCAAATCGTGGGAGCATTTGAAGGAGAGATAGCAATGTATTTGGCGTCGATCAATAATCTCCATAAACTATCTTTTTCTGTATGATATCTCCAGAGCCATTTCGACAGAATATATAGCAGGCATTTGAGTCCCGAATTTTACCTATTCCAAGACCACCTTTATCCTACGGAAGATTTATTACATCCCATCTGATAAGGTTTGAGCAAGGGTGCGATCTGTTCCTCTCCAAAGAAAATTTCTCATTTTCTTTTCTATCAACTTAGACACTTGGGCTGGGATTTTAAAAACTGAAAGATAGTAAGTTGGAAGTTTGCTCAAAACAGCCTCAAGCATAGTCAATTTTCCTCCTTTCGATAGATAAGCATAGTTCCAGCTGCTGAATTTCCTGTCGAATTTGTATAGGATCGGCTCCAAAAAGAAAAAGCTCTATGGTATAGTACAATTCCATATCTCAGCCGCTTGGGAAAGATCCACCTGTGAAACATTTATTCCTGAAATAGAGGACTTTTGTAAATTTATTCTTAAACCCGATGCAATCTAGAATGCTTTTAAGAGAAGAAGGAGATTTCAAATTTTTATTGTTTCATCTCAAAATCAATTGGAAATGAGAGGATAGTTCATGTCAACATGTCTCCATGGTTGCTCATTTGAGCATTTTGGACTCTGATATCATATTAATATTAATAGGGTTACATCTCACACCAATTGACAATGAGAGGAGTAGCCTATGTCTATTATAAATCACTGTAAGGTCCATTTTCTTTTCAATATGGATCCTTAAGACGACTTGGAGAAAGAGGGTCTCCCGGGCGAATTCCCCTTTTTGCATTTACCCTCCCCTTTCTGCATTTGTCGAGTTAAAAAAGAAAAACAAAAAAAAGCAATGGTCGTTGTTGAAAGTCGATCTATGGAACGTTGTTATCGCTACCTAAAATGTCCCCTTTGTCGGTGCAACTGAGAAGCTAAGGAAATTTTCAATATATAAATAACACATTGCAACAATTGTAGATCTGGTAAGGAATTGATGCCTGTGGCTCCAGAAATGTTGCACAAGGGAATGCAAACTAAGTAGCTCGTAACTCTTTAGCTAAGAGAGCACTATTATATTTCACAATTTCTCTAACAAGTGAGAGAGAGAGTTTTACTATACTTGAATCAACCTGTTCCTTTTTCATATTAAAAGCCATATGGTTTCCAACTCAAATCTCTAATTTAGTCGAGTAATTTAACTTTCACACCTTCCTTAATTTATAATAATTATCATAGTTCTCTATCTCTCAAGTGATATAAAGAAAATGGTGTTGGGTAGAAAACTATTAATATGCGGATAATACTTAGCTCCTTAACTGTAAGGAGGAATTTTACCCTTGTCGTCCTTGTTTGACAACTAAGGAGAGAAATGACAAAAACACAAACTTTTTATAAAAATTTATGAGTTGTTAATTTTTCAATGGTGGTAAAGATAATATTTGGTCATCACTATTACAAAGGCAAGTATCTTCCTTAATATACCTTGTAATAATATTGGTGTCTAAAAGAGATCTTACTAATCCGATCCATAGAATTTTTTTTAGATACTATTTCATTGAGAATGTATGTGCGATACATTTAAAAAGAAGGAGGCTAAATAAAAGCGCTCCAATTGAGAGAAATGGTAGAAATCTCGTAATTACAAAAGAGATGAGACTTTGACGTCCAAGAATAGGCTAAAGTTATAGAATCATCTCAAAGATGAGTGTAAGATCGTGAGGTACGTGAGAAAATGTGATTGTTACGCTCCGCCAAACACTTCAAGCTCTGATGGCATTGCCCCAAGTAATTCCTCTTCTATTTTTCATAGGGAAGTGTTAGGATAATGGAGCCAAAACAGATGACTTATGTCCTATGAGGAAAAAGATTTTCAACACTACTATCAATTCTTACAAGGATTATGATATTATTGTCATATAAGGATTACAATATTGTTTTCCTATAAGGATTGAGATATTTGACCTCTTATAAATAGAACCATTTTGTTAAGGTTTCATTTGTACAGAATCCAAATAAGAGAGACTTGAGTGGTTGTGGGCAGTGTGTAAAAAAAAGGAGTTTGTATCTCGTGGGTTTAGTGAGGGTATTTTCAATTGTGTAATCTTAGGTAGTCATTGAAATGGTGCTTAGAAGCAAGATAGTAATATCTTGAGTGAGATCTCCATTGTAATATTCACAACTATAGTTGAACCTGCTTTTTCGCAGAAGATTGGACGTAGTCCCAAGATAGGGACGAACCAGTATAATCTCTGTGGTGTTAAGCTTTTATATCCCTATCTCTTATTCCTTTGTCATTGTTACTTAATTACTCATCTGTTTTTAACTTGTAGAAGGGGAAAATCAAACAGTTCATGTTTGAAGAAGTTACAGGAGAATCAATTTATCTATAACTTTTTCCCAACAATTGGTATCAGAGCGTTTGGTTTAGATAGTCATGGGATCAGCACAGAAGTCAGGTTTTGAAGGAATCATGAAGTTCGATGGGGCCAATTTCGAATATTGGAAGATGTAGATTAAGGATTACTTGACCTGCAAGAAGTTGAATAAAGCTTTAAATGAACGACCAGCAGGGATGATGTTGGGTGTGTTGCCCTAAACTCGTAGTTTGTATTTTGTGTAAAAACAAATGTATATTCAATAAAGTTTTATTCAATAAATTTGTTGTTGAATTCATAGCATTGCATTGTCCAAAATCCAATAAACTAAACATCCGATGTTATTTTAGTGTAACCGGGACAGTATATGTACTGGGTATATATTTGATATACTGGGTATATATTTGATATACCCCTGATATACGAGGTATATATTTGATATACTCTGATATAGAAGTGGATAATGTCCCGTGAATAACCTAAAAGGTCTATAGTATATGGATAAGGCTGGGTATCTTATCTTGGCAACACTATGGATATGGCCCACTCTGTAAAGGTTACATACGACTCGATCCAGGTCGTTCGTGTGGAGACATGCGAGTGGGGGTATCCTATACAATGAGTTTATATAAGACCGGACCACGAAATAGCCAATCTTTAGATGTAACATCGTTAACTAATATATTGATGTTTCTTAGGATGACCAGACAACTCATTCTCAATCCTGAGTGAGTTATGGACTCCTGCCCGTGAGGACTCGTCCTTTGATCTGTATGGGTGAGACTGGCCCGAGTTGCCGACTCAATATTCCTACCATTTTGGGGACGAAACCGAATGGGGAGCTGGGAACATAACTTCACAAAATAGAATTCATTTCTCTCCGACTTTAGGGGAGTAGATGAGTGTTCCCTTAAATGCTGACTCCGGGACTTGAACAAGGGGCCCCACCCTCTCATTGGCCCGAGAGGAACTTCCGGTTATTGGTCGGACCATAACCGGGTTGTTCATTAGAGGAGCAGTGGTATTTAAGGAGTAAGATGTAACTCAGGGGTAAAATGGTAATTTGAGCCAACTTGAGTTATGAGCACTCGTGAAGGATTAACTCGTCATTAATGGTCGTATATCCATGGACACGAAAACATTCTACAGTGAGAAAAGTGCAACTGCGGGTCTTTAGTTGAATGACTTGTAGTTAACGAATGTTGATTAACTCGGTCAATGAGTTTGACCAATTAATCTTGCATCGTTGGAGCTTCTGATCTGTAGGTCCATTAGGTTCCCTTGCTAGCTCATAACGGGTAAAACGAGGATCAAGTTTTTGGAAGAATTTGAACTGTTCAAATTTCATAAGGGATTATATGTATATTGATACATTATAATATATAGTTAATTCTAAATTAAAACTATATATTATGAGAGAAATTATTTGAATGAGAATCAAATAAAATTAATATGAATAAGATTCATATTAAAATTATAGGTTAAAAATAATGTGCATACGATGTACATTAAAACTATAGGTTATACAAGAGAGAGTTGTTTGAATATGATTCAAACTTATAATTATATTTAATTAATATTTGAATTTGATTAATTGTTAATTAGATTAATAATTAATTAAATTATTGATTAATTAAATGTTAATTAATTAATTTTAATTAGTTAATTAAATTAATTTGTTAATTTAATTAATTGATTTTAATTAATAAAAAGAAAAAAAAAAACCAAACACTATCTCTCCCTAAAAAACATAGGGGAGTGGTGATGTGGTGATGTGGGCAGTTATCCCACATCACCTTCTTTTTTGTACACAGCAGAAGTGTTTTGCTAAGGCTCTCTGAAGAAAAAAAAAACCTGCAAGAAAAAAGACAGAGAACTCCCATCTCTCTCAATCTCTCTCAAAAATCCCTTCTTCTTCCAAACGAAAGACTCCCACAAGCGTGTTCTCAAAACCCAAGAGGATAGCAAGGAAGACTCGGTGGTGGTGTTCAGGTGGAAATCATTGAAGAAGAGTTCTTCAAAGGTAAGGAAAACAAGTTTTTCCCCTGCGTTTTTCTTCTTTGCATATTGATTTTGTTTCCCAAATATCACGAACAAAGGTCCGCTTCCGCTCCGGGATTCTCATCCCTTCAGATGAAAGATGAAGATTGGGTGGAGATGAATGAACAGGCAGTTGCCTCTATCATATTGTGTTTATCGATGAATGTGGCAAGTCTCGTAGCAAATGAAACGACAGCAATAGATCTGATGAAAACACTTGAGAATAGGTACGAAAAACCCTCAGCTAATAATAAGGTATATCTCGTAAGAAGATTCTTTAACATTCAAATGGAAGAGAATACTTTTGTCAATTCCCACATAAATGAAGATCACAAAGTTAGTCAATCAATTGGCATCAGTTAAGATTTCTTTTAGTGACGAAGTGAATGCTATTCAGTTGCTAACATCTTTACCTGAAAGTTGGGAAACAATGAAGACAACAGTGTCCAATTCGTTAGGCGACAAATCTTTGAAATTTTCAGAATGTGATGTGGCAATTGCTGAAGAAATTCGCAGAAAGGGAAGTGGAAAAGAATCTACTTCCATACAAAGCTCAGCATTGACTGTCGATAAAGGAGAGAAGGTTGCGTCTAATGACAGGCAGCATAAACATAGTATGAGGGATTGGAAGAGAGATGTTGAATGTTTTCATTGCCACAAAAAAGGCCACATCAAGAAAAACGGTAGAATATTAAAAGATGATCTGAAAAGGTAAATGACAAAGTCAAATGCAGTTGTAGACGATGTCATCGTCTGTGTTGAAAGCAATACAAAAACAGGAAACTAGTCATCGGAGTGGGTAATAGACAGCATAGCTTTAGTACACATATCTTCAAATAGAAGATTATTTACATCATTCAGAAGAGGCAATCGCGGCCACGTGAGGATGGGGAATGGAAGACTTTTCAAGACTAAAAGGATTGGAAATATACGATTGAAGACCGATAGTGGGACTGAGTTATTACTGCGAGATGTCAAGTATGTACCCAGTATCAGAATGAACCTTATCTCTACAGTTAAGTTGGAGGATGATGGTTATCAGAGTGAGTTTGGTGGGAACCAGTGGAAGCTCACCAAATGAACCAAGTTGGTGGCAGTTGGTCATAGAAGATCTACAGTTTACACATCGCAATTGAGTGTTGCCAGGATCATTGAAACAATGGATGCAAGTTGCAAATGGTGTCCAAAGAAGTAGGACTGAACCAGCAACAAAGACAACCAGAACAGATCAGGAGGATCTGCCATCAATTCAGGAACAACAATTGGGAAGTCAAAGAACGAGAATATGTTTTTTAGGTTGTCAGGGATTATCCCCAGTTGTTAGACGAATGAGTGAATTAATGAAGTCGCGTCAGCGAACAGTTGCATCAGAGAAGATGAACCCAGTAGGTGTTGAGGTAAATAATGGAGTTTAAATTCTGCCAGAAAACTTGAATAGAGTTGTCAAGTCATCAGTGGGAAGTTCTTTCTTCAAGAATCAGTGCTTGAGAACGAAGAAGGAAGCTTCAGATATCACCAACTTAGTTTGAGTGGGAGCATGTGGCTGTGTCTCTTGACCACGTAGATTGCCCGACCTCAGGGCAAAGACAGATGAGATTGGTGATTTCTGACATTTTGTTTTACAAGTTTCTAAACTTTCAGGAGAAGCTTTGAAGATTTTTTCAAGAAGAACAGAAGTTGTTGTAGAAGAAGCCTTGCAGTTTTCCAAGATTATCAGATACTATTGTTGCAGTGGGAGGCAAGATCAATATTTTGTCTCCAAGTAGGAGATTGGTGAGATAATGGAACCAAAACAGATGACTCGTGTCCTACGAGGAAAAAGATTTTCAACACTATCACCAATTCCTACAAGGAGTAGGATATTTATAAGGATTGAGATATTTGACCTCTTATAAGTAGAACCCTTTCGTTAAGATTTCATTTGTACATAATCCAAATAAGATAGACTTGAGTGGTTGTGAACAGTGTGTAAAAAAAAAGGAGTTTGTATCTCGCGTGGGTTTAGTAAGGGATTTTCAATTGTGTAATCCTAGGTAGTTAATGTAAGAGTGCTTAAAAGCAAGATAGTAATATCTTAAGTGAGATCTCCATTGTAATATTTCCAACTATAGTTGAACCTGCTTTTTCGCAGACTGGACGTAGTCCCAAGATAGGGGCGAACCAGTATAATCCGTGTGGTGTTAAGCTTTTCTGTCCCTATCTCTTATTCCTTTGTTATTATTACTTACTTATCTGCTTTAGCTTGTGGAAGGGGAAAATTAAATAGTTCATGTTCGAATAAGTTACAGATTTATCTATATTTTTTTCCAGGACAAGGGACTTTCGTTATGAAATCATCAATGGGAGTGGGAGAGAGATGCTGAAAAGGCAAGATGGTTTCTTAGATTTTTGGCGATCATTTATTCAAGCAAACAGAAGCTTATCAATTGTAGCAGCATATCATGGAATTCTTCTTTGATTTTTATGAAATTGGCTTATTGGGTTTGAGGGTTTGCTTTTTGCTTGACATTGCAGCTCCCACTTTTGGCGATGTAGGCAATAGTTGGCATGGGCATTGATAATTGGGGTTTGGGTTTCTTCTTTATGATTTTTCTTTCTTTCTTCTTCTTTTTGTCTCTAACCCGATGTTCAAGATTTAACCCAACTGAGTTTGAACTGACGTATAATTCTGTACCCATGGTCTTTTAATTTGTACACACATATATTTCTTTTTAAATAAGCTAATTTGTACACATATAAATCTTAGTCGTTGGCAGTACATCAGAGGTTTTTTTTGTTAAATTCTTATAAAATGATTAATAGTAGGGATTAAATCATTATACTGTTTTAAGATACAAGGACCAAATCAGTTTTTTTTAGTACTCCAGCACCAAATCATTAAATGGTTACATAAAATGTGTCTGTTTGAAAATGTTTTGCACAATAAAAATGCCACAACTTTCTTTTTTTTTTGAAAAAGAGGTATCATTTCATTAAGGAGTATGTGAGAAACGTACAAGACAAAAATGGGTTGATTAGATAAAAGCAACCAAATTAAGAGAAATGGTAGCAATATCATAATTACAAAAGAGAGATTAGATTTGGAAGACCATGACGAAACATCTATGATGATGTCCTCCCAAAGCAAAACAATTGTCCTTGAGATGTTCGAGAAAGTGCCGCGTTGTTTCGCTCCAATCAAATGTTCCAAAGAATAACTACTATCGTGTTATGCCACAAAATATTTCTTCTACAGTTACTAGACTAGGAAATACACTCTGTGATGAAAGTGTCATTACAGTGGGGAAAGCCAAATGAAATTTGGAAAACGATGTCAAAGAGACGTCGAAAAGAAGCACTGCAAAAATAGATGATCCAAAGTTTCACTAGAGCAATCGCATAAAACACACCCATTTAGATTAATATGCATCCAATGATATCGAATCTATAGTTTATCCTGGATGTTTAAGCCTTCGTATAAGATGCACCATAGAAATGCCACAATTTTGGAAGGCTGAATCAATGCTTGTTAATTAAATCGGTTGTAATTAAAGAAAGGCCTGAATAAATGAGTTGAACCAAAACTTATCAAAAGGAACTAAATGTTGGCACCAACCGAAATTAGGCCGACAAGTATTAAATTATTTCAAGTGACAATTCATATCTGCCCATACACACGGTTCTGCCGACAGATTCATAACTGAGGCCTTATCCCCTCCCATAAACAGCTGCTGTAATAATCTTTGGCACTTTGCTCTGGGCTCGTGACCGTGGTCCATTTGGCTAGAAAGAATCGATAGAATTTTCACAGATTCCTCCAAATTGTACTCTCAACTTCTCAACTTTGGAAAGATGCAATGGTTCTACCTTCTTCTTGGTCTATAAAATCTAATCTCTTTTGTAACTACGATATCTCTACGATTTCTCTAAATTGGAGGGCTTTCCTCTAGCCTCAGCTCTGGTATGTTTCTCACATACACTTTTGAATGAATTGGTTTGGTATCTTTTATAAAAAAAATGGTTAAATAATACCATAATTGGTCCCTATCCTTTATTAATTGGACTAACGATTTAGTCCCTGAAGTTGTAAAAGTAATTGCGATTTAGTCCTTAAGACTTAGAATGTAACAATTTAGTCATTGAAGTTTAAAAATTGTAACGATTTAGTCCTCATTGTGAATTTTTTTTTGTTAAATTTCTTATATACATGTAGATTAATAAACCGATGAAGAATCAAATTTATTTATATATTACAAACATTAAATCATTATATGATAAAAATTGACGCTTAATTTTGATGAGAATTTTTCGGGGTAGGAACTAAATTGTTGTAAATTTTAAACTATAAAGAATAAATTGTTACATATTAAGTTACACAGACGGACTAAATTGTTACCAATAGGAAAGTAGGGAATAAATCGCTAGTTCAACAAACTAAATCGTTACTTTAATGGGAGTATAGGGACAAATATGTTTTGGTATATATAGAGAGGCTGCATTTAGTTGGTGATATACAAGAGTTTCAAAAAAAAATAGAGTTATTTCATGTTTTCATTTTCCACTGTTTTCGAATATGTATTTGATAGCATATTTTGAATATTGAATCTCAATTTAAAAAATTATTCAATATGTGTTTAGTAATATATTTTTATAAACAACGAGTAGTTACCAACCAAATATTTAGTTTAATAAAAAAATATTACTAATTAATTTATTAACATATATGTTATAGAATTTCTATTATTTAAATCACAAAGTCCAGAAATAGTTTTAAAAAAATAAATTTATTGTACACAAACTCGTTAAATCCATTTGACTGAATGAATTTGAAATTTTGAAACAGAATTTGAATTATGCAAATAAGCTCGATCAGATGAGATTTTAGACATCTTATCGTCAACTCACCTTACTTATATATGGTTGAAGCACTATAATCTTAATTGATCTCAATTTCACTCTCTAGTTTGGGATGAGTTTTAGAGGTACTGCAACCAAATTATCATGAACTTAATTCAATTGATTATAAGAGGTTTTATATGATATTTCCATCTCATTTTTCTATTTAAAAAATTTTAATTTTTTCCCTTTTATGCAATGACGAGAAAAATTAAACCATTTAAGAAAGAAATTTAGGCAAAATTAAGAATGGTCTAAAAGATTACACACCATTTTATTTAGCCTACTTGTTCTTCACACTCTTCAAGGCTCAATAAATGCTTGTTAAAAAGGAGTAGTACGCAGCATTAAAGAAACTAGGAAAGGACTGAATAAATGATGTTCAACTAAAACCAAAAACCTACCAAAAGAACCTGAAAAGTTTGGTATATCTAACTAAAGTAGTTAAGTGCTCTCTAATTAAGTAGTAGTTATAACGATGTATTTTTGGTAGTTGGATTCTTTGCATAATTAGTGTAGTAGTGACTACAAAAAAGTATACGTAGCGAGGAAACAGTGACGAGACAACGTACATACCACGGATCACTCTTTTCTCTAACCAATGTGAGACTTTGTTTGAACACCTTGTAACTCCAACACCTTGTTTGTTAGGATTGATATCCACTTAGCTTATTACCTTGCATTTTAATTACGGTAACACCAATGTCCAAAATTGTATTTCCATAAATCAAAAAGTAAAATAAAGAGCGAGTGTGGGAGAAGTGGGAGAGTTTGAAAATTGGGGCACACGACATACAGAGTGTGTTTGGGAATGTCAACCTCACTTTTGTTATTGTCAAAATCACTTCCCTACTCATTGATCGTGTTTGGCAAATTACAAAATTGCTTTTAGGAAAATTTAAAATTAAATTTTAACGTATAATTTGGAGGGTGATTTTGGAAAATCAAATCTACTTAAATCTCTTTTTTCAAAATCACTAATTCTACCATAACTCTCAAAGACACTTTTAGACGAAGACGACCATGGCCTACGGGACGCCATAATCCGCCTCACACAATTCACACTCACGACACACACAAAACAAAAACTTTTGATTTGGACCCTATAATGACTTTTCAATCTCACAATGCCTCGTCTGATCTTCTCAGTTTCTAACTTAAAAGTGAACTAGTTTCTGACTTAAAATCAAATCTAGTTAAGGTATATCTGGACTAAAAGTGGCCCTTCAAATCAGGAAGTATTTTGGTGGGTCTACCTAGTGCAACGCGAGTTAGAAGGATCTTTCGATAAATACCTGATCGAGGGTTAGCGGATATGTTTTCATATTGGATTTCGGACCTTATTCAATCGCCTTATAAGAGCTCCCTCGATCTTATGGTCACCATGTCCCTTATAGTAGATGCTTTTGATTTTTGTGCACTGGTACCCCAAGCCATTCTCGAAGTGGACCTGACCACCGTATATTCTTTCATATGAAACAGCTTGCCAAGATGTGTTGCTTCGTTTGATGAATAGCAGCAGAAAATCATTGTCGGTAACCTTTTTCTTTTTCATTTTATTATTGATTCCCCATGCTATACTCAAAAAATAATAATAATTTAAATTTCATAAAATTTTATTTCTAAAAATTACAAATTTGATCCTTATAATTTCGGAAAGTTTCAATTTGGTTTCTGTAGTGTTCAAATTTTAAATTTAGTTCTCATGTTAGGATTTGGCTTCAATTTAGTATTTAGTTTTTAATTTTAATTTGGTACCATCAACTAGAATATAACGACATGAGTAATATTTTTTTTTTCTTTTTTGGGTTCACAAAGAGGGGTTAGGATTGATGATAGTATAACCATCGTAGTGAGAGGGAATGAGTTGAAACCTCGTGATGGTCACCTAGGGACAAATTTTATATTTTGCCTAAAGAAACAAATATACATTATCAATAACACTTGTATGTTCCTATTTTAGATCCCACCAATGGTTGCAAAAGACAGACTCCACATAGCTTCTGAAGCCATGGAGCATTCAACCATGGCTTTCTCCTTCCTTCTTATCCTCATCATTATCTCTAACTCGAATTCAGAAGTCTTCTCCACACACACTAATCCCAATCAAGGTAAAACCTCCCTCTTTCTCTCTCTCTGCTATCTCCCTCTATTCTGATTCTTAATTTTTTTCAGAACTTTTCCCTTCCAGATCATGTTAGCTACACAAATTTCGTACAAAACGCCAACAATTTACCAGAAAATGAAGAATATGACTACATAATCATAGGCGGAGGAACCGCTGTCCTTTAGCTGCAACATTATCATCAAACTTCTCAGTCCTCCTCCTCGAGGGAGGGAATGACCCTAACAAATTCCCATATGTACTCAAAGAAGAAGGGATACTGAACGTTGTAACCAGCAAAGATGACGGTCAAAATCCCTTCCAACGGTTCGTCTCAGACGACGGCGTCGAGAATCTAAGAGGGCGGGTTCTTGGCGGCGGTAGCATGGTGAATTTTGGGTTCTACACAAGGGCTCAAAGAGAGTTCTTTGAAGCCGGGGGCGTTGAGTGGGACATGGAAATGGTGGAGGAGGCGTATCAGTGGGTGGAAGAGAGTGTGGTGTCTCGGCCGAGTATAAGTGCTTGGCAATCTGCTTTTAGAAATGCTTTGTTGGAAAGTGGTTTTCTCCCTGATAACGGGTTTGATTTGAGGCACCTTGTGGGGACTAAAACTGGAGGTTCCATCTTTGATGGGAAAGGGAACAGACATGGAGTTGTGGAGCTTCTCAATAAAGCCAATCCCACAAATCTTAAAGTTGTCATACAGGCCACAGTTGAAAGAATCATCTTCTCGGGTAAGTGATAATAAATCTTGGATTTGGTGAAAAGATGATCTAATAATATTATTGAATTTACAGGTCTATCTACAAGTGGGGTTTCATATTCTGATTCAGAAGGAAAATTGCACACAGTATTCATACGAAAGAAAGGAGAGATTATTGTTAGTGCTGGAGCCATGGGAAGCCCTCAACTTCTCCTCCTAAGTGGGATTGGCCCACAATATGATCTTTCATCCTTAAAACTACCTGTCGTCCTCCACCAACCACATGTCGGTCAATTCATGGCCGACAATCCCCGTTTTAGCCTCATCTTGGTTCTCCCATTTCCGGTAGCTTTAACATCTACAAAAGTCGTCGGAATTTTACAAAACAATACCTATTTAGAATCTCTAGCAAGTGCTGTATCATTTTTGTTTCCGCCGCCTCTTCGTCTCCCTCCTCCGCTATCGAATTTTGCCAACCCGAGCATAGTTGTGATCGGCGGAAAGTTCAGTAATGTGAACTCCGTGGGGTGGCTCCGGCTGGCCTCTGCCGGTGACGTGAAGAAGAGTCCCATTGTGCGGTTCAATTATTATTCCGATCCTGATGATGTGGCGCAATGTGTTAGAGGAGTGAGAAAAATTGGGGATTTGCTGAGAACCCAAACGATGGAGGAGTTTAAGACATGGGATTTGGTGGGTAAGAGGGGATTTTTGTATGTGGGGCCTTCGTGGCGGGAAAACATGGCGGATTTGAATGATGATTTTGTTGGAGAGTTCTGTCGGAGGACGGTGGCGACGTTCTGGCATTACCACGGCGGTTGTTTGGTCGGTAAAGTTGTCGACGGCGATTATAGAGTGATCGGAATCGGAAATCTTCGTGTGGTGGATGGCTCTACTTTCTCCGTCTCTCGCGGAACCAATCCTATGGCCACTGTCATGATGCTTGGCCGGTGAGTTTCTTAATTTAAGCTTCTACAATTGAATTGATAAATTTCAAATTTCATTTTGATTTTAACTTTTTAATTTTGATTTTAACAACTTTTATGTGTTTTAACTAATTAAGTTTTGTTTTCTTACCCTTTCTTTGTTTCAAAAACTTGTTAACCATTTCCTTTCTTGCTTTCTAATTTTAAAAATTTAGCTCAGACACGTTACTTTTTAGTTCTATTTTTTGGTTTTGTTATAGAACTTTTATAAATATTTTTAAAATCTTGACCAAAATCTAAAAAAGTAAATTTAAAAAAATTATTTAGAAATCAAAGAAACTATTAGATGAAGCAGTATTTATAAACTTGCTTTTTAATATTTTAGTTATTATCATTATTTTTCTTTTACCAAATACATAACATGACCTGACTTCGAATATATACCAACCTCTTTGACATTGTCATATATACTATTGATTTATATGGGTTGACTAAGGCGAGCAATAAATGAGGAGATAGTATTAGGTTGTACAATAATATTAGCAATAGCGTTAAAATTATTATTTTTAGAGTATGTCAACTATGGAATAAAATGATTATTTTTTAAAATTCATAGACTAAAATATACATTTTAAGAATGGAAATATAATTTAAACCTAAAATTTATCTAATGAAATAAAATCTATAACATTATTCAGTTTTATTTTTTGGTTTTGGACGTTTCACTTCTTTTTAAAATTCTAGTTAAACTCTACATCTTTTTTAAGAAATATTTTTTACCAATTTGCCTTTTTTTTTAATTTATCTAAAATGTATGCCAACTATGGAATAAAATGATTATTTTTTTAAATCTATAGACTAAAATATACATTTTAAAATCTTAAGAATGGAAATATAATTTAAACCTAAAATTTATCTAATGAAATAAAATCTATAACATTATTCAGTTTTATTTTTTGGTTTTTGACGTTTCACTTCTTTTTAAAATTCTAGTTAATATTTTTTACCAATTTGCCTTTTTTTTTAATTTATCTAAAATGTATGCCTTTTAAAAAACTTTAAAAAAAATAAAAATTAACATTAATAAACTATCTTATTAATTTTTAAATTTTAGAGATTAAAAATGTATTGTACCTTAATTTCTTTAAATTTAAGAAAAAAGTTCTCAAAGATAGTTTGGGTGGCTTGGAGCTTTAAGTATACTTCACCAAACAATGATCCTTGCGTATATACGGATATGGGAACCATGGGATTCAAAAAAAAGATTAAGAAAAAAAAAGGATAGAACTGATTTATTTGTTTTGCTTTCATTGTCTTTTGTGTCCGTATGGCCAAAGATGCTTCAAGAAAGATTAAGTGTAAACTAAATGGCTCGGAGTAAAAAAGCCATTATGGTATAAGTTTGTTTGAGATTAATAAATACAATTTGGGTCTCTGCACGTGTACTTTTCAAATGTTTGAATTTATTGAACTCTGATACCATATTAATATTCATGGGGTTTCATCTTATAGCCAAGATCGTGTCTATTATAAACCGTTGTAAGGTTCATTTTCTTTTCAATGTGAGATCCTTAACATGTCTTTCAAGATTATGGCTCTTTTGGCTCATCAATCTTGGTCGGATCCCATTTTTAAACCAGATGTTCGTTTGAGCTTGTTTGACTTTGATACCATATTAATATTCATTGGTTATGAGATGAAACCTAATGAATATTAATAATAGCAACCATATTAAAAAAATGTGTTAATTTAATGTGATAACGATGAAGCCAAAATGGGTTAGCAATGATCCTCTCAATTGAAGGTAGCAATTGATTCTTGGAACATAGGACATTCTCAACAAGGCTAAATACTACTAGGTGACCGATAGTGGAGTAGTAAACGACTTTCACGTTCAGTTCAGAGAGCACTTTGAGCACAACAGAATGAAGAGGAATTTGATATTGGAATAGCGTGCGCAGGATGATCAAAATGGTCAAGAAAAGCTAGTTCGGGTGGAATCAGACGTAAATCAAGTCTGAACTATACGCGATTCGCGAGAAAATCGCTTTTTTGACCCTTCATCTTTCTGAATCGTTCCAACAATAGGACAGGGATTGAGCTGCGTGAAACCGTCGACTCTAAAAATTCATTTTAAGTTGAAAAGTTAAGTTATAATAAATAAGCACATTTTCAAATTATATACATAATGATCGAAAAAATTACTCTTATTTAATCTTTCCAAATAATTTCTAGAAAATATCACACGCTATCAAATCAACTTAATTAAAATAAATAAGTGACTGGAAAATAAATCCAAATAATTAAATCGTCAATCGATAAATTTCAACAAATCACACATTACCACGTAATTATTTTTGAATTAACGATAAAATTACACATTAATAAATTTGAGATCCATTACAAATTAACCTGTGTATTCAAATTTAAATTTAAAGATAAAAATTAACATATCTCCTTAGGATTGCTGCAATATGTGGCTTTGGAGGGTGCCACGTGAAAGATGCCATTTTTCTCTTTTATTTTTGTTTTATTTTCATTTACTTCAAAAAGATCACATTACTCATTTAATTTGTACTAAAAAATACCCCTGTAATTTATTTCCATAAATTTGAGCTACAATTAATACATTGCACAAAATTTTGGCAACAATTATTAATGGACGTGGGGATGAAAATGTCTACTATACAATGCCGTGAACGTGATAACTTATATTTATGGGAACTAGAAAAATAAAAAACGACTTAAATTTTTGGAAGTATTGAGAGATGTCTAAATGTCAACTTTGAGAAAAACTTCATAGATCTCATAATTGTTAGGGGTAAAATCTGAAAAAGACACATGGACAATAATATCCTAGATGCCACGAGGAACTAGGGCACTGTTCGAACTCGATGAGCCAAAGAGGAAAGTTTGTATATCCATGGAGGGGCAGTTTTAACTCGTCCACTTTTTTTTAGCAGAATTCTTCCAGTGTGATATTAGCTGACATTCAATGAGAGTACAATCCTACATATCAGAGTATCTTTAAAGTTGGTGAAGAATCATCATCTTGTCAGTATGGCTCACATCTTCCAAAGCACGTCTCTCCAAATAATTTCTCTATTTATAAAGGAGTCAAATCCTTCTTAAAGGTAATGCAAAATCAACTTGCACCCAACTTTATAGCTTTCCATGTAACTCTTTTGAACTGAGTTTTTTAACAACTTTGCAGCCTAGCTCACTTTTGAAAAGCCACTTAATTCTACCAACTGTTCTCACCATGTTCACCTCATTCATAATACCTAGAATCGGACAAACTCTTTAGCATTTTCCACTATAATCGGGAGCACTCGAGCCTGTCCTAAGGTTCGGATCCGAGAGAGATATCAATGTAATTTTTTCTGTGTTAAGCTCACCCTTTGGCTGAGACATATTACTATTCATAATTTAATTTACAAGTTGAGCTATGTCATACAAGTCCTTACGCTATCTATGTATTGTATAATATTCTAAAATAAGCACCTTTTTGAGTAAATATGTTAATTATAACACTGATTTACATCAACATCCTCAACTGTTAAAGTATCAGTAATTTTTTTCACATATATATGAATCAATTAAGAAACCAAATAAACTTTTTTAAAAGTTATTAATAATAATGAACAAATTTTTATTTAATTACTAATTCCCTATTCTTACCGAGAAAAAAATATATTTTTATAAGAATTTGAGGTTGTTTTAAGTTTTTATATGGTAAGTCGAAGAAGAATATATATATAGTACGTAGCTAGAGACATACAAATATATCATCCCGATCTAAACAAAGAGATCATGACATGTAATTCATAAGATAAAAAGATGTGTATATATATAGAGTAATAATATATATACACGTGCATATATGCATGTATAATACATATATATACTTTAATTAAGCTAGAAAAAACAAATATGGATTCATGATAATATTTGTATTTAGCTTGCATAACTTTACTTCTAATTACTTGTATAACTTGTATTGATCTTTTTTAGATTCCATCCTATATCTATATAAACATATCAATATAGTTGCCCAAGGCAATCTCCAAGGAAAGGGACGAATTCTCTCTAATAGCTTTTGGGAACATGGATAATTCAACCATGGCTTCTTTTCTCTTGTTCATCATTTTCTTTATCGGACTCTTGATCTCTATCAACACCCAACCCAATCAAGGTAAAATCCCTCTCTCCAACTCTGGATTCATCTTATACAAAAATTAAGGAACCATTTCGTCTTTTATTTTTCTTTTTTTGGAAAAACTACTCCATTGAAGTATGTGAGAAACATAACAAAAGAAAGTTTCTTATTAACAAAAAAAGTATGTGAGAAACATATCGCACCTTTTGTTCTTTAACTTATTTTTCATATCTTTTGTAAACACACTTTCTTATTAGCAAGATTTCAGAAGCAAAAACAAAGCTTTTAAAAGCTATACCTAATTGTTGTCATTGCCAAATTCGCTCACTCTTTCCTCTACCTATTTCGTGAAAGGGACTACCTACTTCGCGTGACAGTGAAAGGGGAGAGCCAAACCGGGAAAATACTTGACCCCTCAGCAATGAGGAGGACATTGAATTTGGGGTGAAAAATTAAGTAGTGTTAGGTTTAAAAATTAAAGTTTGGGCCACTTTTAATGTTGAACTCAAACGTTGATCTATAATGTCGAGTCTAACCCGACATTGAAATTTAATTTATTTTTTTATTTTTATTTTTTATTTTTTACATTGTCCGTCATTATTTCTTCCATATTTATTTTTTATCAGTAAACTCACATTTGTTGAAGTTAGATTTCAAAACGGTTTTAAAAGAGAAAGATATAACAAACAAACAACTAAGAATAAAATAGTTATCCAATCGTGTCCTAAATTTTCAAATTTTTTTCTCTAATTTGTTCCATCTCTTTAAATTTTTAGAATTGATAAACTACATATAACAAAAGTTAGAACATAGTATGATTTTGTACTCCTTCCTCTAAAAATTTCAAACTCCATTGAACACAGTCTCATTATTTTAAACTTTTTGTTCAGATGCTAGCTATATGAAGTTTGTGTACAATGCCAGTAGTCTACCAGAAAAAGAAGAATATGACTACATAATAATAGGGGGAGGGACTGCAGGCTGCCCATTAGCCGCAACTTTGTCAAGAAATTTCTCTGTCCTCCTCGAAAGAGGCAGTGTCCCCAACAAATATCTCTCTGTACTGAGCGAACAAGGTCTACAAAACGTTTTCACTGTGGAGGATGACGGCAAAAATCCCTTCCAGCGGTTCATCTCTGAGGAGGGTGTAGAGAACCTAAGAGGGCGGATCCTTGGCGGTAGTAGCATGATCAACGGCGGCGTCTACTCGAGAGCAAATCCAGAGTTCTTCAGAACTCAGGGCGTGGAATGGGACATGGAAATGGTGGAGAAGGCGTACCAATGGGTGGAACAGGCTTTGGTTTCGCGCCCGAGTTTAGTTCCTTGGCAATCTGCTTTTAAAAGTGCTTTGGTGGAAAGTGGTGTTGTCCATGATAATGTATTCGATTTGAGAGATTGTGGGGACTAAAATTGCAGGTTCTATCTTTGATGAGAATGGAACCAGACATGGAGCTGTGGAGCTTCTGAATAAGGCTGATCCCACAAACCTCAAAGTTGCCATCGAGGCCACTGTCAAAAGATAAAACTTTATCCAAACAAATAGAAATCATAATAAATGGGGAGGAAACGACTACGCAGGGGCTCGAACAAAGGACCACCCGCTCTGATACCATCTTAAGAATAAATAAACCACCACTCAACCAAAAAGCTTAACTTGATGGGTTAGGTAAATTTAATTTATATATTGAATATCAAATAACAACCATTAAATAAACTCCAAAAATACTTGGCTCCTGAATGGTAAGGAGGAACCTTATCTTACAATTATTAAATATTTTACAACTAAAATAGAGAAATATAAAAACAAAAATCTTTTTAAAAAATAATGAGTTGTCAAATATCTATTGATGGTAAAAACAAGGTTTCTCCTCACGAATGGAGAACTAAGTATTTTCTATACTAACTCAAGGGAGAGAAATGTAAAAACAAAAAGTTTATTTTTTAAAAAAAAATAATGAGTTGTCAAATATTTAATAGTACTAAAGAAGAAGTTACTCGATAGTAAAGTGTCAAGTATCTTTTATGTAAAAATTACACTCAAATCATTAAATAATACACAATTAACATTTTAGATTAGGCCCAAACTATAAAGTCTAAGAACCTATTACAAACTTTTTAAATACCATACCTTGGAAAAGTTCCAATTATCTCTAATAATGGTCATGAGTGGTTCATTAGTCCAAAGGATCAAGGTAAATCAAAAGTATTTAGAGGGAACGAATTCAAACCTTATAATGACCACTTATTTAGGAATTAATTTTTTTTGTGTTTCTTTGACAAACCACGGCGACAATCATCGAAGTGCATGCAAGCATCATCTTTCATCAACTTCTTCTCCTAAGTGGGGTTGGCCCAAAATCTGATCTTTCATCCTTGAAACTACCCGTCGTCCTCCCCCAACCACACGTCGGCCAATTCATGATCGACAACCCCCGTTTTGGTGTCGTCGCAGTGCTTCCATTTCTAGTGGCTTTCACGTCTTCAAAAGTGATAGGAATTGCAGAGAACAGCTACTACTTCCAATCCATCGCCAGCACTTTGCCATTCTCAATTCCTCCATCTTTCAGCCTTCTTCCTCCCCAGTCCACTTCAGCCAATCTGAGCTTAGCCACCATCGGCGGAAAATTCTCCAAAGTGGACTCTGTGGGGTCCCTCCGCCTCAATTCTTCCACCGATGTGAAAGCCAGTCCCGTCGTCCGATTCAATTACTATTCCCATCCCGATGATGTTGCGCGATGTGTTGTGGGAGTGAGAAAAGTGGGGAATTTGCTGAAGACCCAAACGATTGAAAATATTAAGACGAGGGATTTGGAGGGTAATAAGAGGCTTCAGTTTCTGGGGATTCCGTTGCCGGAAAACTTGTCGAATGATACTGCTGTTGGAGAGTTCTGTCGGAGAACGGTGACGTCGTATTGGCATTACCATGGAGGATGTTTGGTCGGAAAAGTGGTCGACGGTAATTACAGTGTCCTCGGAGTCAAAAATCTTCGTGTGCTTGATGGCTCCACTTTCGTTGTCTCGCCTGGATCCAACCCTATTGCCACCCTGATGATGCTCGGCCGGTGAGTCGTTTAAAACTCTTACCAAGTAGAAACTTTATTTTACACTCATCATTTTTTTTTAATCGTATTTTTTTTAATTGTCAAATATTTAATGAAGATCGATATAAATTTTCTAATTAAGAATTTTTCATTATTTAATTGTATTAGGCTTACGAAAATATTAAAGGGAAAAAAAGGCTTGTGATTTTGTGAAATGAAAATAAAAAAATCCAAAAAATAGAGGGGTAAAAATGGAGGTGAGACCTTGCAAAAGAGATAAAAATGACGAAATGAGAGAGGCAGAAAAATTGGGAAGTCAGACTCATCGAGAGAGAGCAAAAAAAAAAGTATGAGATATTGAGCTTTAATAAAATAGTAAAAAAAAAAAACAAAAGAAAAAAACTAACATGTGTCTCCATGTTATTGGGTCGGCTAGTGTTCAAAGTGAAGTTTTTTCTAAATTTTATTCTGTATTCTAAATAAATTATTTTAATATCTGTTCTTTCAAATCGGATTACAATAAAGAAAGTGATTATTTTGTTCTCTTTCACTATCTTTGATCATATTTTAGCGTATCATATTTTAGTACGATATTTCACTCACTAAATTTCTTAAATTTTTCCCGTTAAAAATCGTTTGTTTATCAATGATGTTTGAAAGGTTGGCATCATTCATAATATGGTATAACTATCTTCTACTCATGATAGCAATGTCCGTAGCTACTATTTCTAGATATTTTTCAACTTTTAACTTTTTTTTTTTTGGTTAACTTCTTGTGAGAGGGAGGCTTCAACTTTTTCCGTTGATAGCAAGAGAATGAAAATAAAAAGAAATAATAATCACACAAATATTCTTTTTTCCCCCCTGAAAGAAATAACAAATACAAGTCATTAAAGTGAGATTATTTCACTACTTTTTGATGTATTAATTTTTTCAAAATTATTTTGCAGGTATGTTGGCCTTCGGATTCTGCAACAGAGGTCATGTGATAATATTTTAAAGAAAAAATTATTCTTTTGATTTTGATTTTTAAGATGCTTTTGGTTTAAAAAAAAATGGCTGCTTCTTCTTTGATCACTTGATGGTAATGGGGCTTTTTGCTTTCTTGGGATAATGTTTTCATCCTTCTTCATCTCTATTAGATTGATGACATCTTCAGAAAAGAGTGAATTAAGTTTGATTTAATTTTATAAAAACTATTTTAATTTAAATAAATAATTAGCAAACTTTCAAATTAAAAACTAAACTAATGAACGAGACACCATTTTATTAGAAGTATGTGAAGAAACATACATAGAGGGAGAGGAGGAAATTTTGAAGACCACAGAAGAGGCGACCGTGTTAATGTTGAGAATTAGATCTTGAAATGTCCTTGAACCAGCAGTTATTTGGAAATTAAAAACTGAACTAATGAATTTATTCAAAAGCCACATTAAATGTGTGTTTTTTCAAACAAATTTTAAATAATCCAAATATGATAGACAAAAATTCAACTCAAGAAAGGTAATAAGTGTCTTTTTAACTGAGATATATATATATATATACATAAATTGGTATCATAGTCAAACTTTAATCGAAGTATATGTCTAATTAACCTAAACATAGTTCAACTAGTTAAAGTATATACCCCGACCAAAAGATGATGAGATTCTCACCTACTAAAAAAGAAAGAAAAAAATCAAGCATATTTCCACTTTTGAGAGTGATCTTATGAAATATGAGAATCAAATAGCCACACAAGCTCTTACTTTTCTCAAGAACAACCTAAGTTTAATATTTTCCAAGACTAAAAACAAATCCCCACCCAATTGTCGGGTGCCTCTTCTTTTCTAAATACTTAAAACGAAGTTTGAGCCAAAATTAATACATTGCTGAAATATATCTATCAGGCCAATCCCAATTCTCCATTTGTTTACTTACTTTATTCCCTAAAATTTGAGCCAAAATTAATACATTGCTGAAATTGTGGACAACAATAAATGAGAAAATATCAATGTCAATCCATAATAATTTAAATTTACGATAGATGACCAAAGGTCCATAATAATTTAAATTTACGGTAAGATTGATGGATGGCCAAAGGTCAACGGCTCATTTAAGAAAATTTAAATTTTACGGAGACTTATAATATTTTTTTAATTTAGGAGGTACTTCAACAATAACTTATTTAATGTCCATGTATATTAATATAACTAGTTTAACCCAATTGATTAAGGTACTCATTTATAACCAAAAAAAACTGTAATTTCGAATCTCGGACTCCACATATTATACTAAAAAATAAGTTTAAAAAATATCAAACATGTGCAATGCTACAAGAAAAATATAAAGAAGGCTAAGAAATAGAGAGTTTGGATGGGACTCGTTCATAAATAAACATTTACACAAATCATACACTAAATAATAAGAAAATGATCTTGAAGGTTATACATTAATATTAGTAACATTAATATGGATAACGTTAGGAAAGATTAAAAGATGTAAATGTCAGAAAAGTCCCCATCAAACCAGAATAATGATAGAAAAGCCCCTAATCCACCAGTAACTTGGCCCGAACGTACCTCAACGATAATTGACATAGATCTTCAATCAATAAATTGTAAGTTCAATCCCCCAACCCCAACATGTTATACCCAAAAAAAAACCTAAGACATGATTGGTTAATAGTAAGTTGGAACAATAAATGGATCGGTTATCGAATTCCACTCGGGGTAGGACATTAAATTCTTTCTTCAAATGTTCTCGCATCCTTTCAGCAGCAAGTTGAAGATGGTCAGAGCACCAATACAGTGCATTCTTGGCTTTAAAGTATAATATCCTCTTGAAGGGAATAACAATGGTGATGAAAAGGACAATTTTAGAGGTAATCCCTGAATAAGAAATAATGTAACAAATATGCTCCAAATCACAGAAATTAAAGATGGGGAAACAAGAAAAATAGAGTCAGTGAAGACTCCAGTGGTCACCATCTTTAATGAAAGCAATTTTACATGTATACCAGAAGTTCCCCTAAAAAACAATTGTGACCAAAAACAAGTAAAAACTGGTGAAATCGCTCGGACAAATGAGTTCTCTTCTGCAAGTCATAACGCTTAAACACCGTATGCGTCAACTGGGTGCCTCAAATATTCTTCACTTGGTTGGTATGAGTTAGCCACCTCCGGCCTTGAGAGTGTTACTTAACCTGCATTAAGAAGCTTACTAGTAAGACAATTGAAGTGAGCCGTAAAGCAAGTGGAATCCTTCAAGATCTTTGCTTTGCCTGACTAACGCAATGCCACTTCAGGCAATTCGAGAACGAAGTCATCTGAAATCGAACTATTTTTAAGGGAGAAGAGAGCAGAAAAATAAATGGAAGAGTTCACAATAACAATGATGTGATCAGTGAAATGTAATCGAGTGACATCCCAATTGTGCTTGATATCTACATCATAATCCTTTTCATTCATAATAGTTTAAAAGATTGAACCCCTTTTCTAAGGTAGCAAAAAGTAAAATTATTGGGTATTATACATCCAGTTCAGAACACCAGTCGTGAATGTAATGATTACTCGCCTGCATAGCATCTACAGGGTGTCTAATTATAATAGTATCTTTTTTTTTATATCTGGTCTAATTATTATAGTATCTTGAATCATTAAAAATGTAAAAATGAAAACAAACAAACAAACAAATGTGAAGTATATAACTTTACAGCTTACCAATCCAATCCCTCGAAAAGACCTTCTCCTTTTATAGCAGAAGCTTTAAATATAGCCCATTGGCGGTTCTTGATCTTGTGCAACTCTAAAGCCTCTGTGACTGCAGCATCATCAAGTGCACCAGGAAGATCCTAAACAATGGGAAGATAGTATAAAAAAAAAATTAAAAGAAAAAAAAGATAGAAGAGTAGAAACTAGATTAATAGTTTGATATCAAACACTTTACACAATCACGAAGGCCAGGTCTTTGGACCTTGTGTTGTGGTTTCGAGAAACAGCTACAAAAATAATTCTCAAACTCGAAAAAACTTGGGTTGTGAAGTTTATAAGAATTACTGCTTTCAAGTTTCAAGTGTGTTTTGACAGAAATAAGAATTACTTTCTCTAGTAATTGTTTTGTTTGTACTATTCATCCATAGATGATTCATTTCTCACATTTTATAGTTACAAAAAATGATAAGTAAATAACAGGCAACGCCCTAACCTGCTTATTAGCGAAAACTAGGGCAACCGCACCCCGCAACTCTTCTTCCTGCACAACCACCCAAAAGAAGAACTATTGGAACTGGCTAACAGAAAACTACTGAAAACGGGACACTTGCCAAACACTTGCCAAACAAACAAATTAACAAACCACACCAAAGTTCAATGTCGACAGTCGGAGACATCTAATTTATTTCTTATGCATGACAAGGAAACTGCAGAAAAAGAAAGTGATACAAACATACTATACTGACATCTCAAGACTGGATATTGCTCCATGCCAATGATGATACGTTCCACTAACAGTGAATTCAGATGTTACTCAGCATTTTTTAAAATATTCTATAAACCTTACAATAATAAAATGCATGAATCATATGGATTTTCATTGCAAAATTTTAGAAACTTAAGTACACCAGCTCAGTTGACGATAATGTACCTCAAGTATTGCATGAAACTCTTCTTTCGCTACCACCAGCCTATCAGTATCACTTGAATCAACCACATAGATTATAGCTTGAGTATTTGGAAAATAGCATCTCCAGTATGGTCTACCACACAAGGCAGGCAACTAGTTAGCTTGAACCATTTAAAAAAAGGAGAAAATATAAAGGACAGGGAAAAAAGAAGTTCATGTAGAGAACCAATTATAGTTAAATACACAAGTACGACATAGATGAACTGAAGTATCAATTCACAAGTACACCAATTAGTCAACTTTAGGAACAATATCTTGTTGACACACGACCAAAATGGAGCCTATATATGAAGTCTGATTCAGGTTCAAGTGAACAAGTTTATCTATCCTCGTTTCATTTCCTTGTGGAAAAGCTCCAGGTTACTAATTGTGATAGGAAACTCTGTGAAAGACGATAGTTTGGGTAAAAGAATAATATAGGTTATCTGTAATCGTGTAATAATGAGGATATAAGATATTATCCATAATGGAAAAAGAAAGAGTTGAAAACCAAAACAAAAATGAAAAGTGAAAACCTGAGATGAATTTCTACAATACTTTTCAAGGCTGCACATGTTATACAAATCATTAACACCAATATGCAACGACCTACAAGCCCCTACCTTGTTAAACAGATGACATTAAATTCTACCTTTCCCGGTACTTAAAAAAGAACTACCCATTCCCTCATCAACCATCAGATATGAATTCCAAGAGTAACTAGAATTAGAGCTAACGAACAGAAAAGACTAACCTGATACTAGTCTGTCCTCCTGCATAAGCAACAATAAAAAGATATGAGTGATATAACTTACATACTTGGATAGACTTGATAAAATAATCAAAGCTAATATTAACCCCAAGTTGTAAGATCATCAAAGTAAAAAACGCATGCACATGTGATCACACACACACACACACAATATGCTTTGAGATTAACAAGTTTATGATATATGCAGCATATGGCTAAAATAAATATTTTTTTCCCAATGAAATTGGTTTGTTTTCAGATAAGTCAAATAAGATTAAATTAATTTCATGACTGATAACTGGTTGGTAAAACCAAACTGTGAAAGAAAACCATTAAATATCTGCAAATTCCATTTATACATCAATTTAGCAGAATAATACATGCTCCTTTCCCTCTCCCCACCCCCCCCCCCCCCTTCATTGAGTGTGTTGCCATATCATGAGAGTAGTCATGAAGAAATGATACAACATGAGATCACATAGCTTCACTTAAAGATATTAGGAGGACCTAGATTGGCTTACCAAGATCCCAGACCTGGAATTTGATGTTATTATACTGCACAGTTTCAACATTAAATCCAATTGCTGCATAAAAAAAATGAGATAGTTTATAAGATATTTGACCAGTAGCTGAAGGAAAGCAATGGAAGAAACAATTATTTTCAAATGAAATTTTCATTTATGAAAGTAAAGGCGTTGAGAGCAAGCAAAGAACCAACTGGGAACACAAAAACACACCCCACAAAATTTACAAGACTCGAGAAAGTAAACCCTCTAATAAATTGGTGATAGAAATAAAAAATAGGAACAGCATATAAACCTAAAAATTAAGATATCCGAAGTGAAGCATTAAGCTGAACCTAGTTCAATATCTCCACGGAAAACAACTCAGTTATAGAGAATTCGCATGTCCTCTCAAACCAAATACCCCACACATAATGGAAAAAGGGTTTAGCCATCCCAAATTAGTCTACCTTCAAAGCAAGAAAAAGCCAGGATAATCATCAGAATTAATACATCTCCACAAAATATCCATTATTTTAGATGAGTGGCTAGTGGCTACTGCCTACTATAGTTTGAATCCATGATATTAAAAGAATCTAGATTTATAGCTTGCTCCTTGGATCCCTAGGCTAACCATTCACGGATTCTTCCAATCAACTCTTCACCATTTACAATTAAACAATTGAAAAACTAAAGTTGATACTTAATGCTTCTCATAGTTGAATTCTTCACATTCAAGTTGTAATTTCCGATCTTTCCCCTTCTCCTAATGGGATGGGGAGTCCGCAGAAAGGAAAACACGAAAAGCACTGGGAAAACCAAAAATTCAAACTATAGAAACCTCCAGAGAGAACTGAAGGAGGCCAAGCTCTAACCATTGGCTAGTTAGTATTAAATGATTTATAAAACTATAACTCCTAAACATGAATATTGAAAAGTAAAGTTGTAATTCTCATGATTTTGATTAACAAACTGTTTCTCATCCCCCATATAAAATTTAATTCCAACTCTCCTCCTCTAGGTACACAAAGCAAGAGAACCACGAGATCACATTTGGAAAGAATACCAACTTGGAATTGTCGAGACAACCTCCCCCATCTGGAGCCGATCTGCACAACATTCAAAAGAATGCATTACAACATGGCGCCAAATCACGAATCCTAATATCACCGCAAACCAAAAAACACGAAGGCGTAAGAAAAAAATAAAATTAGAGAAACCCACAGAGAATGGTAGTTTTGCCGGCATTATCGAGGCCAAGAACAAGGATCCGAGCTTCCTTATTGCCGAAAAGTGAAGAAAACATCCGAGTAAACAAAATCCCCATGCTTGTAGGTGGCGGAGAGAAAGATAGTATTGAAAAATATGGATCAGATCTCAAACGCAGAGCTCAATACATCCCTGCAAGAGGAATCCAGCTACAGACTCAACATCCAACAGAGATTCGGAGAAAAAAATCAAGAGATGCGCCACAGAAGAGGACAGAACCTGCGTCGGACTCGGGCTTGTGGATCCGGAGAGAAGAATCAACAGTGTGGGAGAGATTCGCTGAAGCAAACCCGTTGATCTGCTGGAATTCGCTTCGCAAATCACAATTTCTCGAAATTGGAGTTGGGAAATTGGAAGGAAATCGCTAAGTAACCGAAGATCTTTTGTTTTGATGGCCGTGTTCCTCCCGCTGCGGTACGGTCTAATCCACGTCACTTCCCAATGCGAATAATATTTATGTATGAAATTCGCTTTTTTTTTCATTTTTTTCATTGTTTAAGCACAATTTTAATAGAACTTTCTTTTTTTCTGAATCGTGTTAATTTAAAACTTTTTAGTTTATGTTGGATTTGATGTTATAATATATTGGTTATTATGTGATTAAAATAAAATTAATCTAATTATTGATTTTTCTTTTTATTTTTTGTGCTACAAGTTGTTAAAAGTGCAATTAGATGAAATTTATTAATCTATAATTTTACGCCAAAATGAAATTTTGCACTCTCAAAATAAAAAAGAATACTACTTATAACCAATATATGATAATTTAGTTCTGCTTGAGTCTAAATCTTAATTGAAAATTTCAACCAAAAAATAATAGTAATAATAATAATAATCTTTACCCAATATGAACTAGAAAAGTAATAGTCTTTCTTACCTTTTTATAAACTTAAAAAATAAAAAATGATACTCGCACGCGATTAGGCTCAATTATAATAAAAATTTTAATCGAACTCAATTACATATTCTAAATTATAGTGATTAAATACTCGCTAAAAAATATATGTGTATATATATATATATTAAGAAATAAAATACTAAAATATGTATATATATATATATTAGTAATAGTTTCTAGTTTCTTATTCCTCGTTCTCCAAAGTTTTCAAATTTTTGTGACATTAATTTTTTAAATTAAATATTTTATATTATTTTTACTTTTTAATATATATATATATATATATATATATATATATATTATGTATATACAAATCACGAAGGTGAGGAGGACAAACGACCTACGTGAGACTGGAGCATTAGAATTTCTAGTAATGCTAGTCTAATCAATACCTCCTCTTGCAAAAAGGACTAATTTCGTCCCATAAATCATAAATGAGAGAAGCTTTTCGTACTTTGTACTATTTGATACTAATTAATACTAAATAGATTGGATGAAATTTTAGTGTATACTATCATCTGAAGAACACACGGAGCACCCATTTCTTGGTGAATTTAAAAGGAGAAACAAAGAAAAATATAGAACAAACAGATCCTAACTTCCATTGTTTCACGTACAGAATTTCTTCTACTGTAAATCAAATTAATATGACAATTGACAAGCAAAGATGAAAATTATTTGCAGCCATTGTGAACCTAACTCTACTTGTTCTACATACACTGTTCTGCCATGAAACAGAAGAAGACTCAACCCCTAGCAACAGGCCTTCATTATTCTAAACCATAAAAACTAAAAGAAAAAGAAAGGGCTCCTGTTTCTTCACAGTGCTGACTGGAAAATCATCTCAGCAAGTTCCTGAAACATTGCAAAAAAATCCTCCATCACACCCACTTTGAGGCACATAAACTAACAAAAATGCAGAAATAGCATTCGGCACTACAGATTCTCATATGACGTTAATCGTTTGTGTTTCAAATTTTTCAATCCCAATGATGGACCCAATCCAGCTCGACCCCACAAAAAATTTGGATTGAGTTAGTTCAGATTGTTCAAGTAATTCTTGTCAAAGGTCAAGTTCTGTGTCACGAAAACTCAGACTTAGAAATTATTTTCTAAAAAGCTTTTCTTAGTATAACAAATATGAGTGGAGGATTGCAACTCATGGAAGATACTTCAGGTCCGTTCGATAGCATTCTTATTTCTTCGTTTCCTATAAACTGTGATTGAAAACTGTTTTTGTTCACTCTTTTTTATTGAAAAAATGAACATAAACATTATTTAGTAACCCATTTTTATTTGGTTCTTGTCCTTTAAGATTTTAAATTAAAAAAAAAAAAAAGAGAGAGAGAGAACATTTTATATAAGGCAACTAATAAGAGTTTGGAGTTATCGTAAATTGTATGTAAAAGTGAGTGAGTCTGAGTTTTACCTGCTTAGCAGAAGGAACCTTAGGCTCTCCCCATTCCAAGGCCTTCTTCTCAAGATATTCGAAATCAGCCTTACCAGCCTGCACCAAGATGCAGAACATCATATTAAAGAACCAAAAACCGAAAAAAAAAGGTTGAACATATATGAACAAGTAAAACTAACAAGTTACCTCTATTTGTGCACCGATTTCGGTGTCAAAACTCTGGTATCTCTTACGAACAAGCTCCATTAAAGAACCATCCTTTTCAAGACATCACCGTTAAACAACATTAATGGTTTAACCAGGAGATAGAACAAAAACCGAACCTCTAATGGAACATACAAAGGTTATGATGACAAGAGAAGATTAGGTATAAATTAACTACCTCAATCAGGTTCTTGACACTTCGGAGTCCCCGGGCGAGGGTATCCATTCCACTAATATGAGCAATAAACAAATCTTCAACATCCGTGCTCTCTCTTCGCCTGTCGATGAAGCAGCCAAAGTGGATGAGTATCAAAATAGCCATAGAGATTGTAATTGAAATCGGAGCTAACTGAAATTAACTCACAATTTTGCATCAAAATTGAATCCACCTGGTGCCAAACCTCCCTGCCACAGAAGGAAAAGTGATGTGAAGTTCTGTTATTGAATTTTTTTTCCTTATGAAGCTTTGAACAGTTGTTAACCGAACCGAGATTTGTTACATACATTTTTAACAACACTGAGCATAACCATAGTAGCTTCTCCAACATCAGTCAGAAATTGATCAGTATCCCAACCTGTGACATTAAAAATCTAAAATTAGTAGTTTACCCAAATATCACACCTTCTGTGATATATAGGAATAGAATGGATTGAGGCTGTTCGAGGTTCAGTTATCGGTTTATACCAACTTGAGGGTCACCAGAGTTGGCATCAATATTTCCTAGCAGCCCATTGATCCTTGCAGTTTCAAGTTCATGGTGGCAACTGGAATGTACATACAAGAGAAGTTTGAAAAAAGTCAAATATTTCCACATGACCAGCAGAAACGCATTGCGGGTAACAGATAAGTAATCAAAACCAAGTATTTCAAATGGATTGAGTACCTGTGACCGGATAGAGTGGCATGATTGCACTCAATGTTAAGCTTAAATTCATCTACAAACAGAAATGAGGAGAATAAAGATCAGTATCGATGATGTAAAATACATCAAAAGGCCACAGAATCTATCAGAGAAGACAAAACAATCACCTATAAGACCGTATTTCCGCAGGAAATTAGCTGCTGTTGCAGCATCCCAATCATACCTGATAAAATAAAACCATCCATCCATAAGCATAGAAAGTTCACAAACCAGAGCCCAACATAGGGATGTTATAGATGGGTTGGTTCAAGTTGGTATTTGGCCAAAACTAAAAACTGAAGCCGAACTGACAAATCGATTTCAAAAAAAGAGAAGTCAAGAAACGCACTGATGTTTGGTAGGCTCCTGGGGCTTGGGTTCAATAAGCAATGTTCCTGCAAAGTTGGAGAAAATAATTTAAGAAAATAAACTACCATTGAATGTCTCAAGAAACTCTCAAGTCGGTTATGAATTTCCATGTCTTGATGGAACATTTGGAAATCAAACATACCATTGAATCCAATCTTCTTTTTGTGGGCAACAGCAGCTTCAAGAAACCTGGCCTGCAACCCGATTATAAACAATCCTTATAACTCAATTCCAAATGGGAGAAGCAATAATTAAATATCAGTTAGATTACGATGTACCCTTTTACTAGTAAAGACTTGTAATAACTCACCAGATGATCAAGCTCTCGCCCCATATCTGTGTTCAGTAGAGACTGATAACCCTCACGACCACCCCAGAATACATAGTTTTCGCCTCCCAAATAATGAGTTACCTGACAAAAATGTGAATTAGCACCATGAAGATTGTATATAAAATCATCTAAACTAAGCATTGTAACTGATGCACCTCCATAGCTTTCTTGACTTGAGCAGCAGCATATGCATAAACGGCAACTTCAGAGCTGAAAGAGAATAAATGCTCAAACAATGAAATCAGGAACAGCATGGCGATGAATAACAATGGTCTAAAACAGGTACCTAGTAGCAGCACCGTGCATGTATCGAGGGTGCACGAACAGTTGTGCTGTACCCCACAGAGGTTTAATTTTGGTTCCCTGCATAGCAACAAATGGCATTCAAACGATACACAACTTATTGACTCTAGCTCGGTGATGTCATCAAGCTCAAGGTTAATAATGCAGTAAAGTAGCAAACAAAATGAGGTAAACACTAAACAGTCCTTTCAAAAGTTGTAGATCTTTTTCTTTTCCCTATGTACACTACCAAACAAACACTAATAGAAAATAACACCAAAAGCATTTGGATGTTGATTTGTCTCATTTCCTACTATTACAAAAGAGATTAGAATTTAGATATCCAGTCTTTATAGAAAAGAACTTGCACCTCCCGATTGAGCACTATAAGTAAAAACTACTAACATATTTGATATGATGATTTCCATATGCATTTTTTTTAATGAGAAACAACGCTTTCATTGAGAAAAATGAAAATAGTTACAAAAGAACAACACGTGCATACAAAAATGTGCAGTCCAGAAGGGGCTTAAGAATGAGGCCTAACTGATAATTACAAAAAACCTTAGTGAACAAACCCCATAAGGAAGTATTATATCTAATAAGTTCTCAAACATAATCCTTCGATCTCTCCACCCCCCTAAACAGTCTATTGTTCCTCTCTAACCAAATACCCACGCTAGAAAACAAGTCTGCCACAAAAAAAAGACCTCTGTCCCGAAAAGGGGGGGACCACCTCCTCCATCAACGTCCTCCACTCTCTAGAACATTTATTGAAACGGACACCGGAATGAATAACAATTACAATTACCTGAAGCTCTTTAGCGAGGGCCACCACCGCATCCAAGTTTGCATTAGTTTCCTATGAAAATCATACAAACAGAGTAGAAACTTAGAATACAAACTTTATGTCCCTTAACATGCAAAAGGTCGAAACCCAGGACCGGGGGATACAAGAAACCTAGTAATACCTTTAGGGTTTGTCCATCTGGGGCTATATCTCTATCATGGAAGCACCACCACTCGACACCAAGTTTGTTTATGAACTCGAAATTGGCTCTCACTGCACATCCAAACAACATAAATACATGTCAGTTATACTCACTGACCATATTAACCAAAGGCTGCAGACCGAAGTTATGGATTTCTCTCTTACTCCTCCTCTTTGCCATAGCCAATGAGTTGGTACCATCTTCCCATGGCCAATACTTAGTCGCAGCACCAAATGGGTCCCCACCAGTCCCACGAAATGTATGCCAAAATGCAACACTGAATCTCATCCAGTCCTGTGTCAGGATATTTGCTGTCAGAAACAATTAATATACGCTTTGAATCTCAAACAATCGTAGGAAAAGAGAAACGAAACCTTCATTTTCTTCCCAAGAATTTCCTCATCAGCATTATACCATTTAAATGCCAGTGGTTTTTTGCTATCAGGACCCTGATATGGAAGGAAGGAGCAGACAAAAAGAAAATAAAAGAAGTAGACTATTTGTTCGAAACTATAATACAAGTTAATTCATCAATAAGAAAGAAAATAATTACATAAAAGTTCAATTGAAAAATAATACCGAATGAGAGCTTTAATCTCATTCTTTTGTTGCATTGTATTTAGGAGGACTTTTGAAGGTGGAGTTTTTAAGTGAAACACATAATTATTGAGACAAGCGCCTAAAATAGCACTTTAAAGTTCTTGGAAGTGCCTTAAAAATTTTCAAAATCACAAACTTCCGAAAAGTGCTTTATTGCACCCTTCCAAAAGTGGGTATCAAGCTCACCCTCAAAATAATGAATCAAAATATAAAAGACTTCAAAGTTGCAGCAAAATAGTTAGAATGAGTTTGAGTTCGGCATGCAGGATCCTTTTATATTTTGTTCTTAAAGCACTTTTAATAAAAATGAATTTAGTTAAAACAGTTGTGGGTTTGATTACATTTTATGAGAAGCTATCGGTCACAAATTTATTATTTGGTTGAAAAAATTGATTCTACTAATCTAAGATCAAATCACTTTTTGGTTGAACCAGCTATTGAAAAAGAGTTTTTAAATTAATAAGCGCTTTTTATTTGTTACCAAAAGTTGCAAAACTAGTCATCCGATATCACTTGGAAGCTGTGCCAATTGCCAAACACACTCCTATTCTTATTCTTATCCAAAGAAGTAAGACTTACAGATTCCAATTTATGTCCCATTCTAGAAAGAATTCATTACAAACACAGAAACAAATGATTCTATGTCCCCCCAACTTACCTCATACTTAATCTTGGGAATACCAGGGAAAAATTCCCCTTCCCATTCCCCAGAATGGCTGCATTCACCTCCTAGATCAGCAGCAGGACAAGTCGGAGACTCAGCAATCTACAAGAAACCCAAAACACATTCAAACAAGACCAAAAACACAGAGACCCACAAAAGTATAATCACATTCAATTCAATACAAATTGGGAAAAAAAAAAGCCTGATGAAGAAAGAGAAAAAATCGCTCACCGCCCCAAGCAATAACACGTTCAAACAAAGAACCAGAACCAACACGTTCCGGGATTTCATTTTCTTTCCAACTTCTGCAACATTTCACCCAGAAACATTATCAGAAACAACAAACAAACAATCCTCAACAATCGAATATAAGATCATCGGCGCCAAACAACACAGAAGCATCCAATTTCAAAGTAATCGCAAATGAATTAGGAGAGGGGATTTCAAACCCAACAGTAAATAAGAAAAAAACCCAGAACAGAACAGCAAAAATCAGAAGCGGTACAGTGAAAAATACGCGAAAATTCTCCAACCCAGAAGAGAAAATGGAGAAACAGACAGACTCACAGATTGAAGTGGCCCTCGAAGAACTAAAAGGAGTATCAAAATACATCCGGACGATGGCCATCCATGCGTCAAATATATAGTGGGGCAACCGAAGGATAAAAACTTTTGAATTTGAATCAGAAATTCGTAAAACCCGGATGAGATCGGGGAAGCCACTGTAAGTAAACGGAAACAATGAACAAATTTCAGTGGCATTTTCGTCTTTACACTTGGATAAATTTGTTAAGATTTCGTAGAAAAATAGGGAACGTAAATAGAAAAATGAGATATCGTAGAGGGAATGATAACGGCACCGCCCGATGGATGGAAAGACTGGTTGTGCTGTGACTTTTGCTAATTATTATTGGCCGTGATGGAATGTTACGTGACCGCTGGTGACAAGAGTTACAGCATAGGTATGACGTGGCAAAAGTGGATAAGTGCGCTGAGTCAGCTTTTAAGTATTTAGAAAGGCCAACTTAGGAAATTAATAAAGGCGAAAATTAATTTCTTGTCGACATGTCGTGCTTTTTTGTTGAATAATTAATCAGAAAATGCTACATGGACTATATTTTAAGGGAAAGAACCCTTGACAGCTATGTTGGAAAAGTGAAGCTGGCTAAATTAGAGAAACAAAACTTTGCTAATAAATAATTTGGCATGTGTAGAACGAAATTGACTTAAATTGAAGGGCATAGTTTCTCACATCCAACAGCCAATTTAGTTCATCTTCCAGAGTTGTAATTTCTTCATGGATCATATTAATAGCAGACAAGGAGTGTCAGATTCCACCAACAAATGATGGTGGTAATTCATGGATTGTGCAAGACATCTGCCCTTTGGTATCACGAATAGCCCTAATTTCAACAAGAATAAGTGGGGAAAGGGAGACCGGCTCCAATGGTCTGCCCTTTGGCATCATGAAGGATGAGACCAAGATTAGTGTGTGGGAGGAAAAGGAGAGAGTAGGAAGGGAAGAGAATGGAGATGGTGTCCTAACAACCACTTCTATAAAAACTATCCTTCACACATGGGTTACTCTATATGAGTATCATGGAATTTTGGAATTAGGTTTTGGGGATGCTTGTGCAACAAGTAATAATTTTTCGACATCTATGTTATTTTCACGACATGTTGTCTCGATATGTCGCTCGGCATTTAGTACAACGTCGTTGAATAAGCACATTTTTACCATTTCTTTACATTAAGAACAATTTTTGACAAAGGTACACTTTCCTTCCCATTTCTTTTTCTCTTTTTATTTGTTTTTATAATGGAGTTCTAGCATGCCAGGAATTCATCAAGACTCGGATGAATACCGGTAGAGGGTTTGGCATATTTGTTTTTTTTTTTTTTTTTTGCTTTAGAACCTTCAGTGGAGAATGGAAGGAGAGTGAAAAAAGACTATATTTTGGAGGTCGTATGAGAAGATTTACTGGGCATACTAATACAACGGATATAAACAATTTGTAGCTTGTGTGTGTACATATTAAGTAAAATAAGTAATGAAGAGTTGAATCTCGTAATTAAATGTGCATATAGTTTTAAAACGAGATTTTCTGCAGTTGAGATTACAAAAGATGATGACTTAGGCTTCTTTTTGACGAGTGAAGATGTCTCTTTACATACATATCAACCATGCTTGAGGAACTGCAGGCGACCAAAAGAAACATATACCTCATAGGGCATAATATAGCATCACTAATCCCGTTAAGTGATATGTGGTTCCATATAGTTTGTGAGATGATAGAGTAGGTAATTCTCGTGATCACATACTCAGTCCATTGACTTTGATCCCTATTTGGTCTACCACCATTATTAAGATATTTATTTGCATCAACAAATTTTGTTTATCCTATGATAGGTGTGTTCAATATCCGATGAACCCAACCCAAACCGTACGGGTTGGGTCAGGTTAGATGAAGCCTCGGGTTGGGTTGGGTCTTAGGTTCAACCTTTAAGAAATCAGGTCAACCCAACCCAAAATCTGAATTTATGCATATATGTGTATTTTAAATTTAAAAAAAAAACACACACACACAACCCGACAACCCAACCCGAAGATATTGGGTTGGGCTTACCATCCAATTCAAACTCAGTGGTTCCTATATATGGCCAAACCAGGGTTGATCCTAAATTCCCTCTTAGACTCATTATCATATTATAAATCCTCTAGCCCACTTATATTATAAATCCTCGTTAGGTCTCTTTATCTTTTCAATGTAGGATCCTTAACATATCTTCTCAACTTAGCCATATCTCATTTTTTGACCGAATGCTCGCTTGAGCTTTTGGGTTCTAATACTACATCAACATTCATGAGATTTCATTTCAAAACCAATTGGCAATGAGATGAGTACCCACTTATATTATAAACCCTAGTTATGTCCCTTGTCTTTTCAATGTGGGATCGGTAACAGGCTCGACCAGTGCATGATACTGTATACCCTCCATTAGGTCATCAACCGGTAGATCCTATACTCTACCATCCAATGGGGCATCGATTGGTAGCTTTTGTAGTAGGCTCTCAGGAACAAGGGATGGATGAGTTATTATTAATATTCATGAGATTCAATCTCAAAACCAAACGGCAATGAAAGGAGTAGCACATTTATATTATAAACCCTTATTAAAGTGGTCGAATCCCATTTTTGGATTGGATGCTCGTTTGAACTTTTGAACTCTTATACCATATCAATATTCATGGAGTTCCATCTCTGATTAAACAATGACGAACGAGGGAAAAAACGATCTATGTGCTAGACTTGTTACCATATCCACTATAAACCTTTGTTAGGTCTCTTATTTTTTCAATGTGGGATCCTTAACAACTATATGGTCCATGGCTGCAGTGGAAGCATCAGGCAATGTATGTGCTAAACTTCACCGTACCCTCTGTCACCTCCAAAATGTAACTTGATCGCCATTTATCGTAACCAAATCTTTAGGGTAGATATTCCATAATTATCATAAATTAAAATAAAGTATCATATAACTATCACACTTACACGAGGTGACTTCAAGATATCACTGGCTAGCACTCAAAATGGACGAGAATGGGTGTAAGATCATCGGAAGAAGGCGATCCACAACACGTATACTCAATGTCGATAATCTATATCTAGGGTGGAAGAAACTAACCCTAAAAACCATATAAATCAGAAACAGACCACCCAATTGGGCTGTTTTTCTTTTACCTATTTTTCTTTTTTTGTTTTTGGACGATATATCCAATTGAGTTGTAGCCCTACTTACAGTTAATGTTGATATGTTAAAGTGAGATTTAACCAAAAATAGAGGGGCACTATTGTCCAAATAAAAAAACCTTCCCTGCATATAAAAACTCATATCCTCCATTACACCCCTCACCAACAAAGCTCATTAATTCTCTCTGTGATTTCGTATCAAGAACAACAAGAAAAAGAAGAAGAAAAAAGACCCCATTTTTTCTCTATCAATGGAGGTGGCGAGAAAGCATCATCAATGGCAGCATGAGGTGCTGGTTCTGGCATTCCCCTTCGGCAGCCATCCGGGTTGTCTTCTCGGGCTGATCAGAAAGCTCGCCGACGAAGCTCCGGCCGTGAAGTTCTCCTTCTTCAACACGGCCAGGTCTAACGTGGTCATTTTCAAGGACGGCGGACGAAACGACAACGTTTTTCCTTACAGCGTCGGCGATGGCTTGCCGGAGAGCTACGCGAACGGAGGGGGAGTGCCGGCGGAGGCGGCGGAGTTATTTCTGAAGGCGGCGCGTGGGAATTTTAGGAGCGCGATCGAGGCGGCGGCGGAGGAGGAGGTGGAGGTTGGAGGGGTGGTGAGCGACGCGTTTCTGGGGTTCGCCGGAGAGATGGCGGCGGAAATGAAGGTGCCGTGGGTTCCGGTATGGGTTCCGGGGCTACGGAGTTTGGTTCTTCATCTTCATACGGATTTAATTCGCCAAAAACTGGCGGATTTTGGTATGTGTGTTCTCAACAAACTTCCTAGTTCCTGATGCAAAAACAACTTTAACTCAAACAAAACCTACAATTATATATGGTGTCTAAACCTACCCATTTTTGCCTCTAATATATTTTCAGGATTATTAAATATTTTTGTAAGATTGAAAGATGTAACTTATAAAATACATACAAACTAATTAATTAGTCAACACTCTCGTGTTTTCCATTTGACCATCAATAAAAATTCGATAACTTTTGATCCTGTTATTTAACCTCTTCTTCTCGTATGTTTCTCAGTATATTTTTTTTTATGAATGGTATGTCGTTAAAAAAAAAAACTTTTGATCTTGAAGAGACGTGGTTTGACCGATTGAGTTATACTCGAATTAACATCAATCAAAAAATATTAATGTTATGTAGAACATCAATCTACCCAGCATTATATTTTCGAGTGGTGGTCTCACTGTAATTTCCCTTTAGATAAATTAATTTTGCAACACTAGCTATGAAAAATAAAATTATCCAACGGAACTTGTTGCTGGAAAATAAAATGGTAGAGACTATTTTGTAAACTAAGGCTCAAAATGTTAGTTCTTTAACATTAGAGATCAAATTGACATAAGACCAAATTAAAAAGTCAAATTGTTTTTGTTTTTTTGTATATTTAACTATAAATTTAGATTAGTAACTTAATTAGTTTTTTATTTTGAATCTGTTTCATTACTTAAATATTGACGTGACAATGACATGTCGATTGGTGCGTCTACATTAAATCGAAATTTTAAAGGGAGCAATTGAAACTTTTCGAAGTTCAAGCACTAAACAAATTTAGTCATGACTTGTTTTTCAGAATAAAAAAAAATTCTCTTTGGCTAAAACATAGCATTTGATTATTTTTTGTAGCGGGAGATGATGAAGAGAAAGTTATCAACTTCCTCCCTGGCTTTTCAGAAATACGTAAGATTGACTTACCTGAAGGCATATTGCATGGAGACTTAGAATCACCCTTTGCAGTCATGTTACATAAAATGGGGTCTCATCTTCCAAAAGCCTCTGCCATCGTCGTGAATAGCTTCAAAGAGGCCGAGCCTGAGATGTTCGACATACTAAAACCAAAGCTGCAAAAACTTCTCACTACCGCACCGATTAACCTAACATCACCGACATCAATAATCTCCGACGAACATGGCTGTCTCGAATGGTTGGACAAGCAAAAACCTAAATCCGTGGCGTACATATGCTTCGGTACATTCATAGCACTCCCACCTCACGAGTTAGCAGCCCTGGCCGAGGCGCTAGTCGAGAGCGGAGTTCGTTTTCTCTGGTCATTTAGGGGCAACCCTAAGAAAAGTTTCTCTGAGGACTTTCTTCAAACAGTTGATGTACAAGGAAAGTTGGTGCCATGGGCTCCCCAAACAAGAGTGTTGGCACATCCTTCAGTTGGGGTTTTTATAGCTCATTGTGGATGGAACTCTGTTTTGGAGACTATAATGGCAGGTGTGCCTATGATATGCAGGCCCTCTATTGGGGACAATGGCCTCAACACAAGGACAATGGAGTTCGAGTGGAACTGTGGCTTAGGACTTGAAAAAGGAATCTTTACAAAAGAGGGAGCAATGAAGGCAATGGAGTCAATCTTAGATCCCCAAAAAGGAGCTAAAATAAGAACAAATCTTAAAGCTCTCAGAGATTTGGCATTTCAAGCTGTCGGACCTGAGGGTAGTTCAACTAAAAATTTTAATGTCTTGGTCGAGTTACTCACCAAGTAACTGTAGTTATTTCTCTTGATATCGTCTGCTATGTTCATTATATAGATGGAAATTTATGTATTATTCTAATTTAAATCTTATTTTAGTTGTTTGTGAACTTTTGTATATTCTGTGTTGTCTTAATTCTTAAATTTTAAAGTGTTAATATTTAAGTCTCTTTGCTTTTAATTGTTATGTTTTAGTACTTCAACAGTGTGGAAAAACTATTTTTTAATAATGCACTTGTAATTTTTCATTAATCATTTATGAGAACCTAAATTTTCTGTCAGAAAATAATAACAATATCCTAAATTCATTTAAAAATTCATCCGAATTAACTTTAAATCTAGTTTCAAATATTTTTGTTTGTAGTCCTTTATAATTGAGATTAGGTAAGTTAACAAAAAGAACGTCTGTATCATGTTTCTGTCAAATAGTTTATTAAAAAATTTAATGGCTGTTACTGAAATAGTATTTTTAATCTCAAATTCACATACTATAAAATTGAATGTTTGAATGTTAAGAATCAAAATAAGATAAAATTTAAAGTTCAGAGTTCAAAAATAGGATTTGGACTTATTACTTTTATGTTAATGCTTTTAAATATTTTTAGAAAATTAAAATGATACCTAAATTTTATGGAAAATCGAGATTGATTGTAGGAATTCTTATTTGCCAACTGAAATAAAAAAAATTGAGGAATTTTATTTCTCCAAATATTTTTATAAGGGAAATTGGGCATTTGAGAATGGAGCTTGAGCTTCTTCGAGAGATTCAAGTATTTATTTATTTATTTATCTATTTATTCATTAATTTTTTTTTCAATAACTGGGCATTTTTGTCTTTTGATTAATGCATTCCCTTAACAGTAGTTACAATATTACTTCATTAATGTAGTAATACAAAAAATTACAGGAAGAAGTTTGCAAGTTATCTTTTCAGCTTTAAATGAGTTCTTTTTAGTATTAACTATGGTTTTAAATATCCGTCTACATGTCGATATTTTCATCGACATATTCATGTCTTCATGGGTTCGACATCGACATGGAGAATAAATTAACATTTCCATCCTAATATAACAAAATCGACAAAATAAGAAACTAATATTTAAATAATATTAATATTATTATTAATTATTTTTAACTAATTTAGAAATAGAAAAATGCTTATTTGTTAATTTAAATATTTTTTACGATTTTTTTAATTTTTCTAACTTTTACATAAATATCAATCGACATCGACATTTAAAACTTTGATATTAATCTGCACTTGTTTGAATTTTATTGCATTCAAAAGGTTGGTGATTAACTTAGTGTTTGTTTTTAATAAATATTTTGTTTTGAGTTTTTATTTTAAAAATAAGCTAATTTAATTATTCGTCATTTCTTGTTTAGATAATTTACGTTTTAGAAAGTGTTTAAATTCCTAACTAAAAGTTTAAAAATTAACTAGATAATATATATGTATTTTTTTTTCTTTTTACGGTATTCTCTTTTAAGAATCATACTTAACAAAAAATTTATCTTTAGTTTGTATTTTACTTTAAACATATTTTTATAATCCTAATCTAAATTAAAAAAAAAAGTTTTCGAAGAAAGTCCTCTAAAGAAATAAAAAATATATATATTCTTTTTTAAATTAAGGTTTGAGTACTATTTACTCATCATAGTTTCGTCTTTATACTTTTAATTTTTTTTCATTTTTGTTTTTTAATTTCAAAACGTTCAAAATGAACTATTAAAACTTCCTCAATTTCATTTTAATCTTATTTCTTTTCATCACATTTTTAGCATGACATACTTAATTCACTAAATTTCTTGAAAAATATCCATAAATTTGTATTGAATAGAATCCATTACATACAAAATTTATTTAAAAAATTTGTAAATATGAATCAAAATGGTTCCCTTTTTAAAAATAGAAGGTCTAAAACAAATGTTATGAAAGTGTAGAAACTAAAATGAATCAAAATTAAATTAATCAAATGATTGAATAATACTTGGTTGATAGTTTTAGCTTTCCACCCTTCATATTTCTTTTTTTTTCCCCCCCTTTTCAAGACTTTATCTAAATAACCTTTTGATGAAAAAATGGTGTAAATAGTTCTATATTATTCTCTTGTAGTGTGACCAACCGATAATCTAATGTATGGTAATTTTCTCCAGCCAATGCTCAAAAGTTGTTTGTTTTTAGATTTAGGTTAAATTATGCAAAAACACCCTCTACTTTAAGCTTTGTTTCAAAAATACCTTTATTTTTTCAAAAAGCTTTTAATTATATTTTACCTTTCAAATTGTTTAAAAAATACACTACTCGAAAAGAGTGACGGGAAGTGATTTGGTTGATGACGTGTTAATGGATGACTTACGTGGCTTTTAAACAAGCGAACAGCCAACCACTCCGTCGCTCCTATTTAACGAAAATGTTCTTTAAATGTGTAGAGATCCTATTTGGTCGGAATCATTTTTTATAATTGCTATTTGTTATAAACAAAATATAAAAATAACAAAAACTAAATAAAATAAAATAAATATAATTTGATATTAAAAATTAAAACAAATATATTATATATATTTAAGAGAGGACATTTTTGTCCTTCTCGTCGAAGGAGGCGTTTATTTAATTTTAAAATTTCAAAATGAATATTTTTAATAACTACAGGTTTTCATTGAGCACTTAACTTCAAAATCAACATTTAACTCTAAGATTTAAGAAATTGTTTTAAATATTCTTAAACTTCTACAAGACAAAATAAAAATCCAATGTAGATGTGAAGATAGGAAATTGAATTTTCGACCCCTAAAAATAATAAAATAAGATGTCTTAATCGTTGAACTAAGTGAGATTAAGATTTTTAGTTAGATCAAATATTTGGGATTATTAAACAATTCTATTGCTACAATAATTGGGTGACCCTACAAAGTTCATTAACCCAATGAATGATCACCATTTGGATATAAAGTTGTGACTCTTTGAAAACGTAAAGTTAAGGTCCCCAACTTGAGTATTAACACTTATTCTTCTCTAACAATTCCAAAATATTTCATTTATCACCGCCATGGAAGAAGACCAGAAGATGCAAAATCTGAAATCCCCACTGATTCCGATCTCATCGCCGCCGCAGCCGGAGAACGGCGGATCCGTTGGGAAGGAGGAGATTGTGGCGGAGGTGAAGAAGCAGCTGACGCTGGCGGGGCCGCTGGTATCGGTAAATCTGTTGATAAATTGTTTGCAGATGATTTCGGTCATGTTCGTCGGTCACCTCGGGCAGCTCCCTCTCGCCGGCGCCTCCATGGCTACTTCTTTCGCCTCTGTAACTGGTTTCAGTCTCCTGGTACTAAATCTCTCTCCTCTCTCAAACCTTTTTTTTATTTGACTTATTCCATATAATGGAGAATCTTATGATTTTTTTTTTGCCTTTTTTAGAATCTGGAAATGATTTCAAACATCTTTTTTTTCCTGTTTCTGCTCACACCATTTATGGAAATTTTCAGATCTGATTTCAAATTAGTTCAATTGGTTAAGGCTTATAATCAAAAGATCTAAGTTCAATCTCAACTTCACTATTGTTTTCTATATAAAAAAATTCTTTATCAGGACATTCAATAGTAAGAACGCTCTCTTTTTCTTTTCCTTAATTTTTCACTTTTCTTTTTTATTTTCTTTCGCACTTTTTTTGAAAAATAATGTATTTTTGGCAATTATTATTTGACAATGAGAGTAAATTAATGTTGCATATTTTGATTCATGAATAACGCCATATATATAGGCCAAAGACTGAGTAAGTCTGTTACAGCAACTAACATCCAGACTTAACTAAAAGACAATTACAAATAATAAATAATCTCTAATAATTAATTATCAAAACATGTTTTTTATTATTAAAATTTCATTAACAGATTTAATATAAGTTAGTAAATGATATTTATGCTGTTTTGGTTAGGTATTGTCATATTAGCATAGAATTTATAAACTCTCACAAATTAGAGGTTGAAATCTCTATTCTATCTTGATTCAAAGAGAAAAGAGAAAAAAAAAATCAGGTAGGCTTGTTTATTTTTTTTCCTTTGTTATGGATTATAGGTTTGAATTCGCTATCTTCCTATCCTAATCTAATATTTATAACAAAATTAAAGACAACTAAGGATAAGACCTAGAATAAGAAAAGGAGATCTAAAAGAAGATCCATTCATCAAGTAATTAAATGAAGAAAAGATCTAGACAGGTAGTTTAAAAATTGCTGACAAAAAAGACAAAAAAGTAATAAATTATTACTAGATTCAACATCCATCTTTTCTAACCACCATTAAATTTTTTATAAGAGAGAAAAATGCTTAAATTTTGATTTTTTTTTTCAATGTTTTCAAAAGAAAATGAAAAATGATCGAATTTTAAGTTGTGGTTAGCGGGAGGATAGGTGCTTACTTATTTTCCATTCTCTGATAGGTCATTCTAAAAAAAACCTATTAAAATTTGTTACAAAAAGTTTGTCTCAATAAATTATTACTTTATTATAATATTTGGACATATGAACATGCTTCTAGGAAGATATTAATTTTTCTAAAAGTGAGTTGAATTTGGCTATTAGGTAGGTTGAGTTTCGTGTGTCAAATAGCATATGAGTCACATGTCCATATGTTCAAACATTAACGCAATAATCTAATGATCCATCTACTTTTTGTTCACATATATTTTTCACAAAATATCTAAGGGAGATTTTTAATACATTAGAGGTAAAGTTCAAAATTTTAAAAGATTAAAAACCAAATTTAGGATTACCTAAAAGATTAGGGATTATTGTGTATATTTTCCTTAAAGAATTACTAAAATTTGATTTTTATAGTCCAACAAATATGGAGTGAGAAAATAAAATAATTGATATCTTATTTAATGATGTCCGGATTATGTTTTTAGTACAGTAAATTGAGAGGAGGTGGATTTGATTTTCCTACCTCAATAGAAAGAATATGTGTCAATGACTGTATAATTATACTCATGTCGTGAATATTAGTTAGATGGATGATATTAATTTTACTGAGACTATCACTTGAGTACTAACTTAAATGACAAGACCCGAGTATATATTATTCTTTTTTTTTTTGTGGGTGGTGGGTCTGAATTTCATTTTCTGCATGAAAAAATAATATTTATAAGAAGTTTAGAAATTTAAAAAGTCCTTAAAAGGAAGAGCACTTGGACTGAATTATCGAGTCAATGATATGAAAAGGGGATGAGGACAACACAGGAGGGACTGGGGTGGCAGGCTATAAAGTGCAAAGAAAAGAGTTGTTGGGATCCTGGTTCTAAATATTAATGTGTCGATATATCTCTATATTTTTATGGGTTCGACAACGATATAAGGGATAAATCGATATTTCTATCATAGTACAAAAAAATCGATAAAATATGAAAAATATCAACAAAATGTCACTAATATATACATAATATCAATATTAATCAATTGAGATATGTTTAATTTATTTCTTTTATATATTTAAAAATATTATTACGAAGAATAAATTACCGAACTTAGTTAGTGTGCTCTTAGGGGGAGTGTAAGAGAAACTCTATGTCATATTTGGCTTCAAAGCCTAAAAATAGAAATGCCTTTTTTAGTTTTCAATAATGGCATAACTAACGATTGAATCTTTGAAATGATAATGATATTTGTTGTTCACTAAATTATGCTGGTATCAATCTAGTTAAAATATTTGGTTTTGTATTTCGTTTGCCAGATTGTAATTGGATAAGAATTTGGAAACTACTTGATGATTTTCGAGGGTCATTCTTGTTATGACCACTATTAAATATTTGGCATCTAATAAAAAGAAATTAAAATGTACAAACAAATATTTTTTTAAAAATAATAATAAATTGTCAATTTTTCAATAATAGTCATAAACGTTAATTTCGTGGCTGTGAACCATGAAAATAAATGTCCTATCATATCTAAAGAGTGTGTAAGTGGTTTAGGTTAGATTTGATATATTATATTATATATCAAAACTATTGGCAAACCAATATGTTATTTTATGAAAAATTTCAAAGTAATATTAAAATCGGATTTTTGAAAGTCGAAAACCAATCATCAAATTGATTGAATCAAAGATAATTCGTCCAAACTGAATCGACCAACAAAGTATGGTTCTATTATTAATGCTAACAATATAAATGCTTCATTTTGGTAAAAATTTTCGTTTCTTTATTCTTCCTTTACTATTTCTTATTACTTGTTTATTTTTTTAATGAAAAATAAAAAATAAAAAATAATACGTATTTGATCATTATTTCTTATCTTTAATTTTTCTTTCTTTTTTATCTGAAAAAAAAAAGAAACACATACAGTAATGTTTGGTGGGTAGTTCTTATTCTTTGTTCTCCTCAAATTTAAAATAAATAAAAAAAATTAAAGTTATACATTTTATAAGTAAAAAAAAATAAAATAATTCTTTTATATTTATGTCCTTGGAAACATATTGGAGAGACTAATCTTTTAAAATAATATGTTCAAGAAAATAGATTTTTTTAAGGGATTTTAGCATATTGCTCCCTTAGTTAAGATATTTAATTTTTAGTATAACAACATATATGGACGAGAGTTTGAAACTACAATTTTTTTTTATTAAAAATATATGTCTTAACTAATTGAACTATACTAAGTTAGCTATTTAAGATATTAATTACCTCTCAATGGTATCAAATGTTTGGAATTTATACATGTTGCTAAAAGTTACTCCCACTAAAAATTATAGATTAAAAACGAGAAAAAAAAAAAGTAGGAACACTTTTCAAATTTTGAAATGTAATTAAATTTTAAGAAAAATAGTTTAGACCATCAAAATTCTAAGTATCTCTCCATTTTATCGAAATTAAACCTTATTAATTAGATAGGGTAAAAAATTAACATATATATGTTTTTTATTACCCATAGAATGGAATGGGAAGTGCATTGGAAACCTTTTGTGGACAGTCATATGGAGCCAAACAATATCACATGTTGGGAATCCACATGCAAAGAGCCATGGTTGTTCTTCTTCTCGCCAGCCTCCCCCTCGCCGCCGTTTGGTTCAACGCCGGCGACATTCTCCGGCTGCTCGGCCAAGACCCCGAGATCTCGGCGGAGGCCGGCCGATACGCCCGTTTCATGATCCCCAGCATCTTCGCCTATGCAATTCTCCAGTGCCATGTCCGCTTCTTGCAGACCCAAAACAACGTGCTTCCCATGGCCCTCGCCGCCGGAGCCACGGCGGCGCTCCACTGCTTTACGTGTTGGGTTTTGGTTTTCCGATCGGGGCTAGGGAACAAGGGGGCGGCCATGGCGAACGCCGTGTCTTACTGGATAAATGCGGCGGCGTTGGTGATTTATGTCAGGGTGTCGCCGTCGTGCCGGAAGACTTGGACTGGTTTCTCCGGCGAGGCGTTTCGTGGGATTCTTAACTTTTTCAAACTCTCCGTTCCTTCCGCTCTAATGCTCAGGTTCGAGTTTTCTTTCTTTTTCTTTTTCCTCCTTATTTAAATTATATCCTGGTGTCGATTTGCCTTCAATTTTAAAATATTTATCTTAGTTCACAAACTTTATTTTTTCGACTCAACTAATTCATCTTACTCTAATACCATAACTCAAATCACAATTCAAACAGGTTAAGACATGCTTCGAAAGTCACTTTATATATCCATTGATTAAAAGCAAAATAAAGGTAAATACAAAAAATTATATATTTTTGGAGCAAAAACGAATATTTTGAATTTTTTATAGTTCAAGATTAAAATGAAGTGTTTTGGGTAATTAACGTGTGTTTGATGTGTTTTGTACTATAGTGTTTATGGAGGATTAAAAATGGCTTTTTTTAAAAAAAAAAAATTTTTGAAGTATTTAGTTTAAATTTTAATGAGTGTTTTAGCCAATCAAAAAAATTTCGGTAGTAAAAAATAGTTTGAGAGAACTCCTAAAAACATATAAAAGCAGATTAAGAATGCTTACATTTAGTTAGTTTTCTCCCGTGAGTTTTTACAAAACAAATTATTCATTTAATACAATCACATTTAATGATCTCTAATTAGTTATTAAATTTGAAGTTTAACTAATGATTTTGGATTAAGGTATATTAAAAAGTGGGAGATTGGAATCTCCACCCATATCATTTAAACTTAAAAAAAAAAAAAAACAAAAAAACTAGACGATTCTTCAAAGTTAAAAGAGATATGATTTTTTTTTTTTATTATTACTTTTTATTTTTTATGGAACAGCTTGGAGATATGGTCATTTGAGATGGTGGTTTTGCTATCAGGGTTTCTTCCCAATCCAAAGCTTGAAACTTCAGTTCTATCAATCAGGTAAATTTTGTAAATCAATTATAGTGTTAAAATGATCTAATTAATTACTCTAGTATATTAATCAATCTTTTTTCAGCCTCAACACGTGCTCAATGATTTACATGATACCCCTTGGCATCAGTGGTGCAGTAAGGTCAGTCACAGTTTTAATTTCAACTACCTCTTTCTATTTTAAAAATTTACTTTTTTCATATCTTTTATGCATTTATATGATATTATTTACGTTAAAGCTTCTACAGTCTGGTGTTTACAAGTCTTGAGAGATACTTGTAAGACTTAATCCAACTCTAGAGACTAAATTGGAACTTTTATAACCAATTGTGTCCTTATTATTTACTTGACAATGATGATTTAGTATTTTCTTTATTTGGCTCAATATGTTATATTTTAGTCATATGAATAAAAATTAGCTAGGAGGTGGATAAAAAATGATCTAACGACAATTTTAATAAATTTGATTAAACTATGAGAATTAAACCGTAACTTTCACCGCAGTAGAATGAGGAAATTGAAACTTTTTTACAACTACAGCATCATAAACTTTGGTTTTTGTGTTGATGAACAGCACGAGAGTGTCAAATGAACTTGGGGGAGGGAGGCCAATGGCTGCAATTTTAGCAGGATGTGTTGCATTGGGAACAGTGGGGACAGAGGGGGCAGTAGCAGCCGTAATACTGATCACTTGCAGGCGAATATGGGGTTACTGTTACAGCACAGATGAGACTGTGGTTGGATATGTGGCTCAAATGTTGATTTTGCTTGCAATTCTCCACTTCTTTGATGGAATCCAATCTATCTTCTCAGGTTTGGTTAACTTTGGCTCAAATTTCAAGGTTATATCGATCTAGTCTCAGAAATCGGACTGTATCTAGCTGTTCAGTCGTTCTTGCACGCCTCTAAACTTTTAAAACCAGCGAAAATGATCTACCCGATACAGAATTTAAAGTTTTCAAATGACCTGTTAAAAACTTTAAAGTATAAAGATAAGATAATAGACACAAAACTTGAAAGTTTAGAATTTTGTTTGAAACTTTCTTTTAATCTACGAACTCGTCTAAGTAGATAAGATTTTAAAAGTTTAGAGACTAAACTTATCATTTAACTTTGGACGTATTAGGTATTATAAGAGGATGTGGAAGGCAGAAGATTGGTGCCTTTATTAACTTGGGAGCTTATTACCTTGTGGGTATCCCTGTTGCCATTTTTCTAGCCTTCTTTCAAGGCATTGGAGGACAGGTGCTTTTCATTTTCAAATTTTTCCTTTTTCCTTTATTATTATTATTATTATTATTATTATATATATATATATATTTTTTTTTTTTTGAAATTTTTGGGCAGGGGCTATGGATGGGAATCATGGTGGCTGTGTTCTTACAAGGTTTATGTCTTGGAGTCTTGATTGTATGCACAAATTGGGATAAAGAAGTGAGTTTTCCCATTTCTTTGATACCATTTTTTGTTTTAATCCGCTAAGTTAAATTTAAGTTTTGTAACTCTATTTTCTCTTGTTTTCAGGTTAGGAAAGCTGCGGATAGAGTTACGAATTCGATGCCAGAAAATCTTTTACAATGATACAATTGATTAGTCATTACTATACATTGATGTCGTCCTTCATTGATTGTAATTTTTGTAGTCTACCAAACATTTTTCGATTTTTGAATTCAATTATTTTTGACCTAATGGATTCATATTAGGATATACCATATCCTGCTTAATCTTGGGATCATAATTTGAAGTCATTGAGTAGTTCATATCACTTTACATATCTTTCTTTGCCAACCTAAAAATAGGTGTTAAATGAATGGTTTAGTTGCAATCCTTACCTTATACGAGAAATACGAGAAATTATTCAAAGGGAAAGATAATGAGCCTAGGTTGAATGATTTTTAGAGAGCAGACATAATTTGAAGCTATCTAATTGGTATTAGGGCATAATTTTTTCTCTTATATTTCAATGGCGATTGACCACTATAAAAAAATTATTTCTTTTGTTTGAAAAGATTTGTTTATAAAAAAATTATTCCTGACGTTTAAAAATATATAATCTGTAATCAAAGGATGGAAACAATAGGCCTGCCACTTCAAATATAATTTAAACTTAATATAATCACACATTATAATAAAAATACCTGGGAGGAAATATTTTCGTCCCTTGACTCACTAGCAACGAAAAATATTTCGATGCAGCAGTAGTTACTAGAACGACGTTCAAGTAGACTCCAGTAATAGAAAGTTGTGCATCGCATTTTTAGCGAGGAAAGCGTATTTTTGTCGTTGGTGTGATGAAACTAATTTCGTTACTTAAGCGACAAAAATGTGACGAAATAGTTTCAAATATTACTACTTTCAAAATCCATTTTAAAATATTCTCACTTTCAAACTTATTAGGAAAATAATGCTTCTAAAATTCACGCTATTAAATTTCTCCATACGTAGTATTAAATGTCGCGATATAGTCACGTTGTAATTAACTTTTTTTTTCCTTTTTAAATTCATACCATGTCCTCTCTTTATTTAGTAATACTGTCTATCTTGATTAAGAGATGTTAAACCATGCATTTGCCCCACGTATTGCAGGTCAAACTCTTCCTGAACAATTTTTCTTAAATCTCCTAGGTAGGAGTACACCAGCTGGCTGCCCTCCAATATATATACGTTTTTAAGAAAACAAACTTTAAACTAAATCTAACAAAAAAAAATCCAACTTCAAATAAAAAAAACTCTTAACTTCAAATCCAAATCCCCATACTAAAAAAATACTTAAACCACTTTCTTTGAAACAAAAATAACATAATACAAACATTATAAATTATAAAGTATCAACTTATTAAAAAACATTTATTAAGTAAATATACTATAAAATAGAGTTTTTTATTCTAAAAAAAGGAAAGCAAATGAACAAATTTCTTGAATTTTGATATAGAATATTCGATGTATTAATAATGAGAAATCAGCGGTGGTAAATCATTTTCACACGAACGGGAAATCAACGGTCGTGATTTTCCTTGCCACTACAATTGGGCCTACCGGCTCTGAAATGGTAACCCAGATGTAGCAGTACCGGTAGCAGCTGATTAAATCCTTCGGGCTGCATAAACCCTACATGGAGCCTGATGGCGAAAAGTGAGATTCTCCTTGCATTTCATTTATTATTCTTCTAGTTTCATCGATTTCTGTGTGCTTGTTTTTGTATTTTTGTTTGTTATTCGTTGATCGTGATTCCATAACGAGACAAAATGTTAAATGAACTATTTCTTTTTTGAAAAATGGTGGTTTCGTGGCTGGAAGCCTGGAAATTTCATTTTGAAGAAGAGATTTTCATGCACGGCAAACGGTTGGTTCTCATTCTTGGAATATACTTGCATGGGTTGTAGTAGAGCCCTTTGACTGAGCTTTTGACTAGCATCTGACTCTCGGTAATGGCGGTTTTGATCTACTTGCACTGTGGTTGTATATTTTACGATATTAAACCACTCTTGAAACCCTTGTTCCGTACTTTATTATTATTATTTTGTTGACTCGATGTTCTCGATCTCATGAGCTGAGTGTAACAAATGGTATCGTATTTGAAGAGAGAAGAAGTCTAATGTGAATGTTGAATCATTGGTTTAGTCGGTCTTGGTGTAATGATCGAAATAAACTTTCTAACGTGGCAACATTATGGAGAAAGAATATGGGAGTGATTCTTGAGCGGAGAAAACCAAGCTATAATACTACTGAATTTCTTTATCAATAACTACAAGGAGTCGTGAGTAAAAGCAACGATAAATTATGGACGGATTCGTTAACCTTTGTTCTAGTCCTAGATAGTAAAAGCTCTAAGCTCAATATCTACAGTTAAAAGCTGAGAGAAAGAATACAGAAGCTCTTATGAGAGATGAAGATGAGAATATAGGAATCGGAAGTAGAGTAACAAGAAATATTTCGATATTAACCAAAAGATCGTAAAGAACACGCTTTATTTGTCTCAAGGATGCTCCAAGATTAATTGTCTTTAGAACAAGTCTAATAATCGACATCAAGAAGGAGATTAAAATTCTGCAAGTATCTTGCAAGGTTATGGAATCAGCTGAGGTTGATGATATCAGACGAAGAATATAGAAAGGAAAGGATTTTAGACTTGGACTATACTTTCCACGTAAGTAGTGCTCATGTGACGTAACATCGCATGAGCACTACTTTTTTTGTCTCGATATGATTTATCTGATGGCATATAGAGAACATTCCTCCCCTTTTAGACTTGGTTAATTACCTTGGACGAAGTTGTCAAGTCGGAAGGAAGAATAGTCAAGGTGTGTTAAAGCTCCTTTCTTATAATGAAGTGAAATAGACAGCCACCTAAGCTTGATCACTAGACCATTTGGGCGTGCAACTTATCACATATGGATACATCTATCTCAAGCAAGATAAGCTTGACCCGAGGCCTGGAAACTAGAAAGGGCATTCTTGTACGGGTGAAAGTATTAGAACCAGGTGAAAGAAAAATTTGTAACAATAGAAATGCATCTCTTAATGAGGAATTAATGCCGTGGCTGGACTCTCACAAGATAGACATGGGGAATTGTAAAATGACTATTCACACGTCAACTTTGTATCTTTTTAACAATTTTGCGATTGAGCAAGGTTGGAGTTGGTTGAGTTAATCAAGAGTATCTGACTAAAATAGTAACGTCCAAAATGCGCTTAATGCTAGATATGAATGTCGGAGGGGGTGGATTGTTCAATGACAAGTTGTCATAAGCTATAGAGTCTGTTATTTTCTGTTAACCTGTTGTCCTTTTTCTGGTTAATTAATTAATAATGGTTAGGCTGGTATTGCTAAGGTAATAGAAATAACACAGAGATAGAGGCTTACACGAGTTGAAATAGAACTTCAACTGAGTTGTGTAATAGCTTCCGGTTCCTAATAATGGAGGTTTTGATCTAGGCGCTGCTTAGTGGATGCAGATCGTTTGCAGTTGAACCACTGAATCCTTGTTGTTACCTCTGCTCTTAATTGTGTGTTATCTTTCTTGATTACATGAACTGAGAGCAAACTTCAACTTAGACTTTGATATGCCGTTAGTTCTTGCATATTATTTGGATAATTCCATGTATTATAGAGATGCTCAAATTTAAGACTTCAAAACTCAAGAGCTTAATTCCACTTTCTCATTTGTTTTATGTAGGACGATTAAAATGAGTTCGGCATACTTTAGTTTCACTTATAACTTATAAGCAAATTGCATAGGATGTCAATTATGAAATTCGGTTTAAACTTTCGGTATGCCAGTAATCCTTACTTTTGGTGGTTGGAGAAAAGCACAGCAATGTCGGGAAAGCAGCTTGATCAATGGAGTGGGAACCAATATTATGACTATGATTCTAACGACTATTCATACGACCCTTCATCTCAAGGTTATGAGATTCAGCCAAGTAGCTATGAACAAAGCTGGAGGTGTCATGATCGTGACAGGACTACTGGAAACTATCAGACTGCCTCAACAAAGGAGGTTGCTTCTCGTGGGGAAACTTTCAAGGAGAGATCAACTGGCAGAGTTGGCTACGAGGATGAATTCAAAACCACCTCTACTTACAGGGTCGGTGACCGAAGTGGATATACCGAGTATCAGTGCCAGGAGAGGTATCGGCAAGTTGATTTCGGTAGCAGCGGATCGGGAAGTAAGGGGGGGAACAGCAACTCTTCATCAAGCAAGAAATATATTAAATGAATGGCTGGGGTAAGTGCAAGTATGTTTGCATGTTTGCTCTCTTGCTTTGAATTTGGGTTCTTTTGTGCAGACTTACGTTTTGTTATGATGTTTTCTGATGTCTGAACACTGCTATTTTTCCTTTAGATCTAAGAGAGCCTTTGTTGTTTTGGGTGTTGGCAATGCTCTAATAGGTTTAGAGAGCTGAATTCCAAAAACAAAAATATATGGGTATTGTATCGTTTGTTGGCATTTTGATTATCTGTTTACACACTAGCATTGAAATTTTTCTGTTTTAGTTTAAGCCAATTATCATAGGTTAACTAACAGTTAAGAAATACCACTAGACGTTGTATGGTTTTTTCTCAGAAATAGAATATCTCACTACCCAATTGAACTTGAGATTCTCCACCCCATTTTTGTCCATGTAATTAGATGAAAATGTTTTAAGTATCAGTACTTGTTAGATTTATTAGAATTAAAATTTGATATATTTATTAGGATTTATTAGAATTAACAATTGAAGGATATTGTTTGATCGTTGAGGGATATTGTTTTCTAGGTTTGAAATGTATTTTTAAAATTTTTATTTTGGCATATGAAATTTGTAGATAAGTATTTTGGTTCTTGAACAATTGGGTTTATTTCATTTTTTGTTCTTTGAACTTTGGAAATGTCATTCAATTGATGGATTAGGTGACTCAGTTTTATGTGCTGGTTTGGGCATGTGTATTGGCATCACCCAATATAATCAAATTAGTATGGGGTGAACTGATATTAGCCAAAATAATGGTGGATTAAAATTTTTAATTATTTGAAAAAGAAATTAGATGCTTGGAATTAAAATATACATTTTGAAGGTGGCCGATGAGATTTAACTTTAAAATAAAATGAATTATGGCTAATAAGAAATTTGTGACAAATGCACATGCATTAAGCCATTAACATTGATTATTCACACAAATTTACAAAACTTGGTAACACCTCTCTCCTCTTTCCCTCCACACTTGAATGACAATAATGAGAAGCATATGACCAAATTTCCTAAAGGCCATAACCAAGCAGTTCGCAATCCTGAAAAATCCCCTCGGTTGAATTAGTGTTCCAGAGGTCTAAAGCTGCTGCAGATTTTGCATCAAAATCATCACACCACCAAACCAAACTCTCCTTGGAGTCATCCATTTCCTTCACATTATCAATCTCTATGGCTCCTCCATCTTCCTCCCCCGAGCTCGAACCCATCAGACTCTTCCCTCCTGTCGATGTGGGCAGTTGTCCTGTTACCACCTTAGCTTCCTCGCCAGTGGACACCGTTGGCCAGAGCGCCGCAGCGTTGTAGACAGAGTAGGAGTTATGAAGGCCTTGAAGCTGCATTTGGAGCTGAAGCCTTTCCATGGTGGAGTTGGAGTTGGACGGTAACTTGTTGACGTTAGAGGAGTGTTTTGGAGTTCCGAGCAGTTTCTTCTTCAACTTCGTGTTCCAGTAGTTCTTTACGTCGTTGTCTGTTCTCCCTGGCAACTGGGCTGCAATTATAGACCACCTGAAAGCAAAAAATGAGGATCTTTTTTAATCCTTATTATAATTAGCCTCTCTAGTCGCAAACAAAAAGCAGAGCAGGAATTTCAAGAAGAAGTGTGTTTTTGAATTTATACAATTGCTTCTCTTTTGTCACTGTCTTGTGATGTTATGCTTAACGTGACCATCATTTTCCTACCCAAAATTGTTTCAAACCAATTTAAAGTTTTAAACTTAATTTGTGTTCAAAATTGAAGAGAGTGGACGTAGGCATAGCTTAGAAACGTATTTGGAAAGAGAGACCTGGTGCCAATGCTTATGAAGAGGTTGCAGATGATATTGTCTTCCTCTTGAGAGAATCCGCCATGTTTGATATTTGGTTTCAGATAATTGAGCCATCGAAGCCTGCAACTCTTCCCACATCTCTTCAGCCCTGTAATAAAATAAATTCAACAACCCTTTAGTTTGGAGTTAGAAGAGAGGATATTAGTTTGGTTTGGACCTATTTTGTTGGGAAGAGCAATCCAGTTGCCTCCAGTTCCATAGTGTTGGATATAAGCCTTGAGCTTCTCATCTTCCTCAGCTGACCACGCTCCTTTCTTCACCTTATCTTTGTCACAGCATGCTGCTCGCCCCATCTCTCTCAAAGTAAACTTTCACAACTTCTGAGGGTAGACCACAAATTTATAGGTTTGAAATTTTAGTCCCATCCTCGTTTCCAATTTTATTAAGAAATCTAAGTACTTGACAACTATTTATGTTTCTTGTTTCTCAATTTTTATAACATTCTCAAAATTTTATAAAAGCTCTAGGGCCAACAAAATCAAGTTTTTTGCCTATTGTTTTGGGTTTTCGATTTGTTTCTAACATAAATAAAATTTTTATTTTATCATTCTTGAATTCAAGGGTTGAAAGTCATGCAATTCTTTTCTTCTATTTTTATTAAAATGAGAAAACATAAATAAGAAATTGATGCTTACCTAACACTTTTGTTTTATTTGACTATCTATTTTTTAAGATTAAACTTACAAACACTGTGTTCACAAGTTTCTTTATTTTGTGTTACCTTCTCTTTTAAAAACTAAGAACAAACCCGATATCTTTTGAAAACTTTTTTTTTTAAATGGTGAAGAAGTCAATTTGTGTTTTTAAAAAATGCGAAAATTTTGTACCAAATAATTATTAAAAATAGAATGTTTATTCAACGGGGCCTAGACCTTCAAGATGGTGTCAATTTAGTTTCCTAAAATTTTGAAATTATGCCTATTTAATGCTTTAAAAAGTTTTTAATAATTTGTCTATTCATTCATCCACATTTACTTTGACATGTGAACTTACTGGATACAATTGAAAGTTTAGAGATCCAAAAAAAAAAAATTTGTAAAGTAAATAGACTAATATAGACACAACTTTAGAAATTTTAGAGACTAAATAAATACAATCTTGAATGTTTAGAGATTGAATTTTTAATTTAACTTAAATATATATAAATAACAATATTTCACTTGATTGAATGGTAATTAGATTGATATTAAACTATAGATGCGTCAAACTAATGTTGATAGTCATTTGTTAGATCTTATACTAATTTTCACACTAACACTTCTCAAAATCTCAAAAGGTAGTGAGTTAGAATCTCATTCTAACTAAGGATTCTTGTGGTTCCGGAGGATCCAGCTACAGGAGAACCAGGAACGGAGAGCTTTCCTCTTTTCCGCCCGCCTCTTTGGTCTTAAGAATGCTGATTTTAAGAATGAGTGATTGTCCTTCTCCGATCCTTACTGCCCAACCCGAGAGCGGACAACTAATGCGTTCCACTTATTGAACAGGGTTCTATGGTCGGTCCGCGACCCCTGGATACCAAAGACGTCCTTGGGGTAATCTCGCACTACGAGGTGGAGACGATGGGGTCGGTCCATGGATTTTTCTTCCTTTTGCCGCATTTCTCTCAAAGGGTTGAAAGGATCTCGTGCATCAAGCTGGCCAGATGATCGAGAGTGTCAAAAATATAATAATAAAAATTTACTGAAATCCATCCGCTTCAACTTTTAGATGAAGGGGTGATTCAAGAGTTCTCCCTCATCTATCCCTATCCCTCTGGCTCATTTGGATTAGTTCAATGGTCTATCTTAAAATGCATGCAACTGGACAAAGTACAACACGAATTTTTCTTAAGCTTTTGCATATTAAATTGGGATTGCTTTTTGGGGTTTATAATTAGTTTTATTGGGATTGGAATTATTGCCAAATTATTTTAACTTATTAAAGAGCATCAATTTCTTTCCTATTGTCTCTATTATCCTTTATAATGTTCCTTTGCCAACCACAAACAATCCCTTATCTCTATATTCAATTTTGATCTGCCTTTCCATAATTTTTTAAGCTATTCTATTACATTTCTAATAATTTAATTAAACATTTTATTCTTTAAATGATTGTGAGATCTTTTTTTTTATCAAAATCCTATGTGTGTGTTTGAAAATGTTGATGTATGTTATGTTTATTTTGTAATATTAATTTTATCTACACGTAGACGTAACTATGGTTACTAAGGCTTCATTTGATAATCATTTCGTTTTTTCGTTTTCTGTTTTTAAATATTAAGCTTAGAAACATTACTTTCACTCATATGTTCATTTGTTTTGTTATATAGTTTTTTTAAAATATTTTTAAAGTTTATGCCAAACTTGGAAAACCCAAAAAAGGTAGTTATAAAAAAATTATTTTTGTTTTCAAAATTTAGCTAAAAATTTAAATATGCTTTCAAGGGGTGAAAATTTACTAACAAAATTGTATAAAATAAGCATAACTTTTTGTATAAAAAAGATTTGATATATTACTTTCACATGCCACATTAATTTACATATATATTTTTAACTTTATCCATTTATTATTTGTCTCTCATCTCTCGTCTTTGAGTTAGAAGTTTTGTGAGCAAGTCATGTCATCATTTTAATTAACAATAAATATTACATAAATTCACAATCCTAACCTCGGTTCATAATTCGAAAAATTTAGTTTTATTATTTTTGTTGACAAAACTAAATACTCGTGGACTATAATGTTTATATAAGAGAAAAGACTCCAAAAAAAATTCTCTGATTCGTTACACACTTGAACTTCTCGTAAACTCATTTATAAGATTAGTCGATGTAATGAACTCCTCAAAAGATTCAAGTTATACCCTCGAACTTCAAACTTGAAACAAAATCGTACATGTAAAACTAAATGTCGAATAAATAAACAAGAATTCTATCGAGATTTTTTTTCGCAATTTGCAATAATTAAAGTTAGAGAACTTATGATGATGAATTTATACTTTTTCCAACCCGTTCTTACAAGATCCAACCACACTTTATAAAAGACCAAATGATAGGTGTTGAAAAGCTTTGATTGGAGAGAGTTTCCTGGCCAACTACTTATACAGAAAAATGGCTAATTAATTATAAAGACTTGCAATTTACCTAAAACACTTCATAATCTATAGCCTTTCAAAGCTAACATATTTTGGTTGGTTCTTGGTGGTCAAAGTTTGACTTTTTGGATAAGTAGAAATAATATCAATTAAACATGTTTTTCCATTTTAAAATCAAATTAAGTATGTTTTAATTATTATCATTAACTCAATTATTTGTACAATTGACAAAGTCAAAATAGTCACAAATTATGATAGTCAATTTTGGTTAATTTGTTTGCTTTGTGGTCTTTTATTAATTAATGATGGAGCTACATTGAAGTTCAAGCCTATAAAACTTATCTTTTATACTACCTACTAACTATTATAAATCGTGAATTGAGAAATAAAAAACAAACTTTTCAATTAAATATAGATTTTATTAGAACTTTTTTTCAGTACAACATTTGGGGGTGGGGATTCTAATTGATCACGAAATTTTGGTCAGAGATCGGTGTCCTAACCAGTTGAGTTATGCTCAACTTGACTCTTACTACAACTTTTTGGATAGATATGTAAATGTAAATTGATCAAATATCATCAAATTTAGGCGGTTTCCTACGAACTTGACTTTCTCTCTAATATGATCCCTTTTTTCCTCTGACCCGTAGTTTTTTCCATTAAATTTTTTACATGATTTTTTTTTTCAATACAACAAATATATGATTTGAGATTTGAATCTCTCATCTCAATAAAATAAATAACTTAACTGCTAAGCTAGGCTCATGTCGGCTATTTTTTACGTAATTTATGTCTTCTATTTTCTATCATTCCACCACTCCTAATATTTAAGCCAATCCAAAGTGAAACCTCATTGACCTTCAATTCTGACTTTTACTTACCCCAATATTTAAAAACCAAAAAATTACCCAACAAGCTGCTTTTTATTACTTAATTAATTACAACAGGAAATTAAAGTAGATTATCCTCAACTAATTAAATCCCAAAAAGCAAACTGAATACAATTAATTATTATTGGGATCCTCAAGATCAAGAAATTTGCAACTCTCTTGTGTTTGTCATTTCTCTTAATCCATTCCCCAAAGTGCGAGCTGGTAAGGAGAGAGTGGTCCTTAAAAGACAAGCATATGTCCCATAAACTAAATCAAATGTTTAATATTTAGTATTTAATTTCCTATTAAAAAAGTTGACCCACCTTTCTTATACTTGGGCTTTGAGGTTCATTTGATGATTGATAAATTAGAAATATTTACTAACTTCACTTTTGATTGTTTGTGTACCAAATCAACTGTTTATTTTATGCCTTCCGATGTGAATTATGAAACTTTTTCATGTGTATGTGTTGATCTTATGATAGTTTGGTTAATTAGTGTGGAATATTGTGACTTATAATGTTCCTCCTATGTTAACGCATTTGGAATTTATTGAATGATAAGAATTTAACGAAGGGAGTATGGATTGTTTGACAACGAATCGAGTCTTCAAACTTTTAGAAGTTTCAATTATTACACGTATATGAACTACTAAAATGTGAAATGGACAATTACGAGATAAAATATGGTTGAAATAAAAATCGGATAAAAAATATTTCATTTGTTTTCAACCCAGTTGACCTTATTTTATTCAGTTTATCGCATGTTAACGTTTAAATAATAGTTTTAATGACATGGACTTATTAGAATTGAAATGTAATTGAAACTTTTTTTTTTAATTTAGGTACTGAAAAGACACCTCGTCAATATTTAATAACCATATTTCTAATTTATCCTATATGTATAAAGAAAATGGTGACACCATTGTCACCTCTCTACGTGAATCTAAATCATAGATTTTTCGTTTCAACCATTGTTACCTCTCTACGTCTAAATCGTAGACTTTTCAAAACCTCACACAAGTTCACAACTTGAAATAAGATGTAAACCTATTACCTTCTCGAAACAAAAATTAAAAAATTTGTTGAACATTCTAAAATAAATTACACAAAATTCAACCAACAAAATATCAAAAAACAAAACACGTATCCAAACTGAACCGTACAAATAACAGAACCTAACCAACAAAACCAAACAGTAAAAAACCACTCAAAGATCAAACTCAACATAAAAAATATCCAAACCCGAGTAAATATCATCCAACATCGTAAGAAGAATCAATATCCTACAAAGATAGTCTCGTCCAACTATAAAAATGTAGCTCAAACTTCTCGTAAAAAAAAAAAAGAAGAAAAAAACATCCAACCAATGGAATTTATTAATTCCACCTGTTATCTAAAGTCAAAATTCAGTTTCATATTAAAATTGATAATCAAGATAAGAAAAATGACCTTTTTCCTTTCTAACATAAAGTACATCAAAACCACTATCCTAGAACTTACAGTTGCCCTAATGTCAATGCAATTTATCCCTTTGACAAATTGCTCAATACAGACAACTTGATGAGCTCACATGTCTCTTGCTCCTTCCCTAAACTCACCACTCATTCTCAAGCCTCTTTTTTTTTTTTTTTAAATTTCCTTACACCACTTTCGACCAAACCCATAACTTCACCTTCATAACCCTCATATATTTCTCTATCTTTCCTTTTCATGTGTTACCCTTTTTGACAACAAGTTCTTCCCGAACCCTTCATAAATGAAAATATTATCAAACGAGTTCTAATTTCTCATGTGCAATGAACCGTCCTAATTGTTAGAAGTCACTGATGATGCTTGACAATTATTGACAGGTATCCTTACATATGTATAAAAAGACATTTGTAATGAAACAGCCTTTTGACTTCAATGGCAATGCCTTTGTTTGTTAATCATTGGCAAATTTAAATGCATATCATTGTCCTTTATTACTATAAGAAAGAGAGATAACAGAAGTCAACCAGGCATTTGAAAATTGCAATCTCTTTTGAAACAAAACAAGTCTAATGGGGCCAACCAAAACTCACCCAAACCAACATCTCTACTTCCCAAAACTTATATGTATAAAAAATTTAATTCAGTTTCATCTCAAATATGGAAGTACATTGTAGGCTTGTAACAGTACCTTCCCCTTTCCCTTTCCCAAAGATGTGTGCCTTTTCAGTTGCATCATCCCCCCTTCTCTCTCTCTCCCAACTCTCTTTTATTTACATATATACTCCCAATACAGAAGTGAAAACAAAAAACAGGTCTTCCAGCAGATATTATAGCAGAATCAATATATTTTAGTATTGTGTCATACCATACGCATCCAACGGCAGAATCCCAAGTGAAATCCTGAGCCAAAGAATCACTGAAGAATTGTCAGTTGAAACAAGCATGAGAATATTAGGTTGTCTCAGATATTCACGGTATTTTAAAGTATGAGAAGAGGCTTACAATCCCATTGCCTATCACGGGTCTCCTTTGTAGCTGTACTTGTAGTCTCCCAGCAATGCAGTCTAGAGCACATAAAACCTTACTCTATAAGTAATAGGCCCAAGAAAAGGATTCTACAAGGGCATAACATCACATCTAATAGCCTTCTTACACATTGAGAACCAGCAAGTGGCCTTAAAATTGCAAAAATTATGCTTCATTTTTTTAAAAATTTTCATCTCTTTCCAACTCTTGGCTTAGCTTATGAATGGAAGAGTGAACGGATACATAGTATTCAAGATTTACAACTATTTCACATTCATTGCCGCTGCCATATTCCTTAGCTTCTGAGAAATTTCTGAAAATGATGGTCTCATAGCTGGTTCAGAGTCCCAACAGCTTGACATTAAAGCCTTCCATTCAGGGTCGCACCATGTCGGGATTTCTGGACGTAAAGAATTATTTACAATCCCTCCTGCAAACAAAGAAAAAGGATGACACTGGGAAAACAGAACTTTTATTGGCCTACTTTGAATATTGCCCTTTCAATTGTTTGGTACCTAGAAGGAAAGCCTTCAGTGATTGGTTGACTATGGACCTATTTGCCAGTCTTAAGTCTTGATAGTTACTTATTTAGGTTCTCTCTAATTCAAAACCCCTTTTGAATTGTAGGACATATACCTTACATAGGTAGTTACTATGATTTGAACTTTTCAATCACAAGCTATCTTTGTTTACTCTGCTTTTGTACGTGTTTTTGTACTTGAAAGCTTATTTTTTTCCCTGGCAGGAACTAAATGTGGAAGACTAAAATCGAAAATCAAATTACAAATAGCTCAAGAGACAAGATAAAATTGAGGTTTTGAAATTCCAATGCTCATTCTTGGGTCTTTTGTTGGTGGCTTTTGGTTTTTCTCAATTTTCATTCTTATTCAGTCTCATTTTATTGTACCTCGTTGAGCGTGTCCTTTTCTTGTATTTCCTTTTTATTTTTCTATCTTGTTTTTCCTTTTTATTTTTCTATCGCACTTTGGGGACTTGTATCCTGAACAATTTTACATTTATCAACGAAAATTACTTATTGTTTAACTGAAAAGAAAAAAAAAATTACAACTCCACAGGGCCAAAACCATACTTGATCCTACTAGATTACATTCCAAATAAGATAAGAGAGCATAAATTTACACTCATAGTTCAGTACTCACCGATTATGGAAGCACAATGCATATCCGCATACGGTTCATCACCAGTAAGCAGTTCCCACATAACAATCCCGAATGAGTAAACATCAATCTGTATTCCAATAAATTATGTCTAAAATGCTAAATACTGTAGAGATAAGGTAGTTAAAACAAAATGCTAAGGTTGACACTAGGATGATGAGCTTACCTTCTCTGTCACCATGTTACTTTTCCCACTAAGAAGCTCCGGTGCCATCCATGGCAGAGTTCCACGAACGCCTCCTGATACTAATGTGTGTTGTCTTACCTTTGACAATCCCAAATCCCCGATCTAAAACATCATGCACACAGCACGTGAGCATCGAATTATACAACCACAACCAAAATTCCCCTCCCCCCCTCCATTTTTTTCTTTTAAGCAGTGGTGGAAGGAAATTTGTTAAAAGAAAAACTTCTTCAATCATTAGCCTCATAAAAAATGGATATCCGATCAGCTATACATCCAAAAAGTTGAAAGTACAGAATAGAATAAAAACAATGCATTTATGGAAGCCCACAGGTCCCAACAGTTATTACGGAAAAGGCATTAATATTCACAGACAAATTTAGCTCATCATACCTTGCAAACAGGCCTCTGTGGATCTCTCATATTCACTAAAAGATTTTCACATTTCAAATCAAAATGTACAATATTCTTCCCATGCAAATATTCCATCCCGAATGCAGCATCCATAGCTATAATGAGTCTTTTCCGACGATCAATGGTCCTATGAAAAGGTAGTAGAGAATTATGTCATATCACAATCCCAGTAGGGCCCACTATCAGAACCCTTTAACATGGAATACATTCGATGATTTAAGAAAGTGAAAATAAGAACCACTCCGCCACAATTTACCTGTCCTTCTTGTGCAAAAACTGTTTCAATGATCCATTTACCATGAACTCAGTCACTGTTGCTAAGGACCCATCAGGACCATCACGGACAATTCCATAGAAGGAAACAACATTTGGATGGTGTAAAGAACTTAATATCAAAGCTTCCTTCCAAAAATCCGCAATCTGTCACAGGAAAGAAGTCAAAATCAATATCCATGTGTATTCCACCAACACACTGAACAGATTCGATCAGAAGTTCATATGGAAAGAAATGTCACAAAGCTGGTCAATATTTGGTTTTCATGGACTAAACATTAAACCACAAATAACAAATTTCCAGCATGACACGGATCAAGTATTTCATTCAATTGAACTATTAATGCTTAGTAAAAGGAAGAGCAATAAGTTCAAGATTATACCAAACGTTCCCTTTCCGATGGCCGCCCAGCAAAACAGCTAGCTTTGATCCTCTTGATGGCAACATCAGAACCTCTCCATTTCCCATGATAAACAGCACCATAAGTCCCAGACCCTAATTCACGAATCTCCTCCAGATCGTCATTTTTAATTGTCTGAACAGGAATCAAGAATCAAATCATATGAGTGAAGAGCCTAGCAAAGTCATAATAAACAGGAGGCACGGCCAAAGAGCCCTCCAGGAAATTGAACATCAATATATGGTAAAAGAAGATAAATATAATAATAAGTTTACTTGTAATCCCCTTGAAATGGCTTCTGCTTCAGCCTTTGTTGGCTCAATTCTGGAGCTTTGATGGTCATTATCAGTATCCAACTCGGGTTCCCCATGGGCATTCTATATGACAGAGAGCAAAAATAGAAATAAGTACAATGAAAAATATTGTCAAAGGACTGAGAAAATTGCTCAATTGTCTAGTCCTAACCAAGGAGTCGGGCTCATTTTCGGTTTCCTTTTTTTCCATTGAATCAGGCCTTGCTAGGGCGGTTTCTTCAATTATTGCATCTTCAGATACTTCTAAT